>NC_056745.1:1034869304-1034916804 GCF_019279795.1 Protopterus annectens | reverse complement strand
AAGAAAAGAAAACGGGGAGATAGGAAAGTGGTGAAAAAGGGGGCACAAAGAGGGTAGGACAGTAGGAAAACAAGCTCGGGATGTGCAGGAAAGATGTAGGGAAGGCCCATAGCTGTCCATTTCTTTATTAGCAACAGCTGTGCATATGTGTGAAATTTGGTGTGAAATTTGAAACCTTCCGCCCCTGAGAGAGGGGTGAGGACAACAAAATATGTTGTACTGCCAATTAGAATGATCAGTTTACATGTCCAGTGGACATGTGTGCGAATTGGGCAGCTATGTATGGGGCGTAATTTGTTTGTGGGAACAGAGTGCCCTTTTTTTATTTTTTTTTCAGGTGAGAGTGGAATGCGAGGTACAGGAAGTAGGTATATTTGGGGAGGTAGGTTGGGGAGGTTAACAGACAAGACAAACACAGGGGCTGTGTATGACACGTGGGGGGTAAACACAAATGATGGGGACGGATGTTTGGATATCGCAAGCCCATGAGCCCACAGATGGCAACAGTGGAACTGAAATCCCCACCCATAGGCAGTTACCACTGTGCCTTCACAGCCCAGGCCGGGGCTGTGCTGGGGGCTGGATTGGATGGGCAGGCACGCCCGTGAGTTGCGCCACCCTCGCCTCAAGCTGGCGTAGGGGATCAGTCACAGAACGCCTGATCTCACTATGCACCACAGGCCGGACCCTATTGAGGGTTAGTGGAGGCTCTCCTCCGGCCATGCTTGCAGAGGGGGGACGAGCCCCACCCCCTGCAGCGCTTCCACCCGAAGGTGGCACAGGGCCACTGGAGGAGGAGGTCCCGGCCTGGGCACTGGTGCCAGGTGCACTCGCCAGCTGAGGTGGGAGAGGTACGTCCGCTGGAACCCGCCTTCCCTGTTGTCCTACGTTTAGCAGTATTTTATGGCATTTTGGGTTAGTAACAAACAACACCATTCAAAATTAGTTGTAACAGCATGCATCAGTATTCCCATTAACCAAACACCCATGAATTCCGAACATTGAGCAGCAAGCATAACACATGCATATTTAGAACAACAGTGCACATTCCAACAGCATGCAGGGTTGATTGGTGGCAACAGGCAATCAGGTTTGGATATGTGAACAGGGCACATGCATCAGCGTACATGCAGATATGTATAAACCAACAGGACAAATGTCCATGGGAATTAATTGTGAATACACATACCCAGTTTGGTGTGGAATGGCATAATTTGTGAAAATAGGGTAGGGTAGAGAAATATTACATTAACAACTTAAACTACCTATACATATACTGTACATTCCTAGTAGATGCAGATGTATATCCCCTACATGTATTAGTACAGTTTCCTGTATGTAACCTTAGGAATGTTATTGATGGGGATGTTACTGCTACATTAATATACATTCCATTTTTATTCATATATGTTCATATCTGGCTGTGTTCAGGTACATCATCCTGCTACATTTCATTTATATGGGTCTAGACAACTGTAGATGTTCAGCATTTCATACAACCATACTATTTCCATAATGCAAGGGTACAGCAACATATCCAATTTGTGGGATGGACACAGTCCATGTTCTGTATTTTATTTAACACATTACACTCTTTGGTTGTGGCTGTCTCATTCATTTCATAATGTAGTGACTGCACTATACCTTTATTCCAGACTTATTACAGCTTTCTTGGTAGCTTTAAACTGTCTTTCTCACACTCTCTCAATTATTTTATATTTACATTTCAGACTGGTACTTAATTCTAGGCTTTATTAACATTTATTACTGGTTTACAACAACCCTTTCCAGCTGACTCACTTACTCCATATGGCAGAATTTACAAGGATGTATTTGACACTTGTCTACCCTTTGTTGATTGATTACCACTCATTATCTGGCTACAGCAGTTATCTGATATTACAATACAGGTGGACACTTCTATTTGAGACTTGTTTAATCTTTATTACTGGATAGAATTACATTATTTTCCAGGCTGCATCACTTATCTAATCTTACAATACTAGTAGAATCTTTCTTCTAGGCTTATTTGACCTTTATTAGTGGGTTACAACACTGAACTCTTTTACAATCTGTCTCACTTATATTCTATGACAATACCAGCTAAATAATTACTAACCTGCCTGGTGGCGCAACCTCAGCAGCCTATCAGCATAGGCTCACTGATTCGCGGAACGAACACCTGCAGCTGTAATATAAAGGAAGTAATATTGGAACATACGTCTCCATACTGTAGGCTAGGATAGCATTTCTTACATACTTAATTACATGGATACTTACTCAGTAGTGAGGCGTTGGGCATTTGGCGGGCCTCCTGGATCCAACAGCTCAGTTGGTCCTCCTTCCGTCACTTCAGGTCCCCATGGTGGTGACGGACCTGTTCACCAGTCCTTGGAATGCCTGTGGCACTGGTGAGATCATGTGCCAACTGGTTCCACGCCTCTGCCTTGTACGCACCCCAGTGAACCTGGCCCTGCATGAGTTGTGCTTCATGATCATGGACTAGGAGCCAAACCATATATTTGACTCCTGAACACCCCACCATTGTGCTCTAAAGCGACTTCCCTCTCCTGCACCGGCCATCCTGACTGCAAATGGGTACCACAATCAGTTATGCTGTGAATTCCCGCCTATGGGGCTTATATATGCCGGTTTTCCCGCACTTATCTGTGATTGGCCGTTTTGGATATTTATCAGCTTGAAAAAACCTGCTTTGTCATGCTTCTATTTCCATTCATTCCTATATATATGCTAATACTGCATTTCTCAGAACAACTGTCATGGCTTAGTGGTACAGTACTTTGACTATGGTGCACAGTATACCAGGTTCGAACCTGGGCATTGCTTTTTTTATTTTACTACTGTCTAGACAGGCTAGGAGGTGTGTCTGTGTAAAGGCGGCTTTGATACAGCTTGCACAATGTTGCCCAACGGTAAGCTGGTTGGCTCGCTGCGCAGCTCCACGAAAACGGCTTACGCTGGGTAACGCGTTATTTAGCTATGAGCACTCATATTACGCTGGGTGCAGCGCTGCTGAACTACGGGCACTCATTTTAAGCGTGGTACAGCGCTGCTCAACTCCGGGCACTCATATTAAACCTGTTAAACCACTGCTCACCTGCGGGCACTCATATTAAGCTTGTTAAAGTGCTGCTCACCTACGGGCACCCATATTCAGCTTGCTAAAGCTTTGCTAAGCTATGGGCAATTCTGATCCTTTTTTTATATTTTATTATGTCTGATTTCTTCAAAAAATACATGGCCCATTTCATTACATTTTACTTAAATTATACTTTATATATATATATATATATATATATATATATATATATATGTTGGGATAAAAATGGAAAATGATGTTGTGGGGGCTCGAACCATGACTACCTCCTCTTTGGCCAACGTCTCTACCCCTACGCTATTGCTACTTGGCATAATTTGCATGTTTAGATCTTATATGCTTTTCAATGTCTGTTAACTGTGGCTGAGCGGAGGGCATACCCGTGCAAACGAGCGCAACTACGGGCAAACATTTTGGAAATTATAAAAAAAAAATTAAACTGATATTTTTACGTTTTACATTACAGCTGGGTTTATAGTCTGTGAGGGCATGTGGTGTGTTCCTTGACATTTCCGCGGACTCGCTCGTGGGTGTTTACTTTCAGGACTCTGACTCTTCTGGGGGCGTGTCCCTTTGTAGATCTCGGCATTCGGACACGCCCCCTACTTTCCTACATGGACCGTGTTAGCCTAGGGTATGATTCAGCATGCCCTCATGAATATGCATGGCATGCTGACATCATACCATTAGACTGCAGCCTCCGTGTAAGACATATTAACTCTTACACGGAGGTTCGTGAATCTGGCCCTATATATACAATACATAGCTAAATTGCGACAGTGAAGTAGTAAATCATTAAAATTTTCAAAAATGCTTACATTAACTTAAAAGTAAAACAAAATGTCATTACAAATCTAGAATTGAATGCAAGTATACTGTACAGCTCACAACACTTAAGATGTCACTACAATGTAACAGACTAGGAATCAGCTTAGAAATGCTGCATGGTTCTACAAAAAAGAAAAGAGAGGAATGGGTAATTATATTTGCTTTGCTCTCATTGACCTATATTAATATTGAACCCTCCCATGACACTTTCAATCAGTAATCAATATCACTTAAATTAAAAAAAAAAAAAAAAAAAGACTAAAGTACCACACTTGACACAGATGACATTCAAGACTTGTACATCTAAGCCTAGCCACAGATAACTACGTATTCAGTAGCAATTCCTATCTATCAATCCACCACAGGACATTACATACCTACTCCATGGAAACAATCCTGTATTATTTCCCCTCACAAAGACAGCAACTTTAAAGAGATATCCAATGATAGACATACAGTCATTTTATTCCCACTTTTGAAAAATCATGGAAAATATGTACATAACCAAATCCTTGGTGGTCTCACAAAAATCAAATACTTTCTAGCATTAATCATGATTTCTGACCTGATCATAGCACCCAATTTGCCCTTCTCTCCACTGAAAACCATGGCAAGCTCAAAATAAATCAATCAATAAATAAAATGAATGACTCTGTAGTCGCCATTGTTTAGATTCATCTAAAGACTTTGATAAAATGTTCACATCCCCTCTCCTTTTAGTTAACTGGTTTAAGAGCTGCCTTACTCAAAGCAATGTGTTAGATGGCAACAGTCTCATCACCTACACAACAGTCATAGAACAGTCCCACAAATAACCATTCTGAGTCTTCTACTCTTCGATATCTTTATTAATGACATGCACAAAACAGCTACAACAGTCACTTCAGTACAATATACAGATGACCAGGCTGTAATATGCAATGTCCCAACTTTATTGAAATTTAAAGTTACCACACAAGCCTTCACATTAAGGAAGTATCCCCATTTGTAGCTCATTTCTTCCTGTCTTAGCTATAACTTAGCTACCTTTGGCATAATTAAATCTTCCAAGAATATTTCAATGTGTACATATTTTATTGCTTTCAACACTCCTCTGCTTTTGGAGCCCTACAAACTAAGCCTCGATGGCAAGCAAACATTTCCCAGGACTATCATCATAGGGGACTCCATTGCAAGGTATACTGATGTCCTTCTAACCATGCTGAGCAAGGAGAGAATAACTGTTAGTTGCTTATCTGGAGCCAGAATCTGCCAAATCATGTATGCACTCAAGTCACTACACCACAGACACTAGTATGATTTCATTTTTGTTCCTGTAGGTATAAATGACCCGAGATACACTTCCCTGGACACTACAGGCCTTTTCAGACTGTGTCCCTCAGGCTGGTATGAGCTAAGCATTGAACTGCATATTACCATCATCAACGACGATGCCACAGCTTGAGCAAAAATTGATTTAAAAATTTGGCTGTCTTTCTGGTGTCATTCTAATTTTTCTGGTGTCATTCTAATGGGATCCATATTTGTCAGTCTGGCAGGACATGGTTATCGTCTGCACCTTTCTCTTCTAGGCTTTCAAATACTGGCTAAAACTTTATCCATCCCCATAGCACCTTTTTAAAGCAACACCAAATGTACAAACCTATCAACACAGTAAAATCAACTCAACTGAACCTCAAGGTGTTACTGCTCAATGCAAATAACCTAAATTAAAAAAATACACTCCCACCAAGCCCTCCTTACACTCAAGAATACAGACATCTGCGCAGGTCCTCAGACATTTTTTTAAAGTATTAGAGTCTACCCTTGCAGTACAAGGTTTCAGTGCCTTCTACACTTAGACCAGTAGTTTCACAGACAAGGGCTAAAGGTGGCAGTGCCTCAATATACATCAATAACAAACATACCTTTAGGTGGGTCAAACAGGATATGCTGACGTTCCTCCATACGCAAATCACCATAGAAAAAATCCCTTATAATATCTCAGCTAGCTAGAGGTCACCTTCCATGTCCCAAGAAGCTCACAACACATACTTGGACCTACTGGAGAGACTTGCTATTAAAACTAACACCCTATTCATGGCAAACTAAATTCCCCCTACAAACTGGGAATCCTACACAGCCTCAGATCTACAGGGACGGAGATTCCTGGACTTCCTAAATACAAATAACCTTGACCAAAACAGTGAATACTCCCACTAGAGGCTCCTATACCCTGAACCTTGTGCTCACAAATAAGGGAGAATGCTGTACCGCTCCTCCAATATCTTGCCCTCCCTGGCAAGGTCTCCTCCAAAATCTAAATCAACCCCATAATCTCATAAAAAACATTAACAGTTAGGAACAATTCCAAGTCAAATTACCTTTTATTAAGTGATAGTTTGTCAAAATTCAGTGCCCCTCCAAACCCCAAGAACACGGTAGCCTATGCTGAATTGCTCTCAGAAACTGTGTACAACTATGTTCAATGGCTGGATAGAGACTACTGTACCTACCAGAAAAAACCCAGGACTAGCCCCAGAAGCAAACTTCACTGGTGTCATACCAAATTATCGACCAAAAGAAGGGTTCTAGCCACAGGTCAACAGCTTAAATAATTTATTCAAAGAATAGACCAAGATGAGCACTTACTTCTCAACAATGAGAGTTCTTCATATAAAAAATACATGTGCATCACATCCTTAAATACCCCTGCTAATTTCCAATTTCTTAATTTACATAATTAAAAAAAATTAAAGAAACGTCCACAAATGCACTTAAAGCAAGTTAAAATCATGAAAACATTTTGCTCATTTGTTTAAACCAGTTAACATTCCTAAAATAAAAAAAACAAAACAAAAAGTAATTCTAAAAATGCCTCAAGTCTAACCTGTTTAAGCTATAATGGCTGCCCTTTCTTTAAGGATGGGTTTTACTGAAACATATTCATTCAGACCTGGGGGTGAAGTAACTCAACCTCAGTTGCCAATGCTCTCAAATTCCATAACATCTGTTTTCAGTGGAATAAAAATGCCAGAGTAATCCTCCTACTCTGTCCATATCACATTACTACCAGAAATCTACCATTACTATTTCCCCCTCTTTTATCAGAACGGAGCCCCTCTAACGATCAACATTATTACTCCTCTTTTCCTTTGTCACTGACAAGCTGTTGAGATTCCATCCTGAAATATTTTGTCAAATTTATGTGCACATTTCTATCCAAATGAGTCTCCTAACCTTATCTGCACCATACACTTATTAATATAATTTAAAACTCTTTCTTTATACCTGTAAGGCCATTTATACTCCATGATAAAACATTAACAGAGTAGCCATCATTATAAAAAATCTATTGGTCCCACCTATTACACATGACACTTCATTTCAGTGCATATTTCAAACTTTTAGCTTACATGCACACAATAATGTCTGGCCGGTTAATCTGTTATGAAGTTGCTTCTCTCTCTGTTTGAGCCTATGTCACATTGTCGAGACTTTCTGCTTCACTGAAAACATTGTGAAAAAAAACTAAACATATATTTTCAAAGCCCCCATCTCCTTTTAACTTGCAATAGGTAAAAGTATGTACATTTTCAAAAAAAGACAAAAACAGAAAAAGTTTACCTCTCCAGATAAAAATAGCTGCCCCAGATTGGCAACTACATCCACGAGCATTACCTATTCTAAAATTAAGGTTCCCCATACTAAAGAGCATGTTAGTGTGGAGTGCCTGTGTTCCACTTACACTGATTAAGTGCTAAAAGTTATTTTAATACAGTGGTTTACTTGAGGCTTTCAATAGCAGTATTACTAACTAGTAGCATTTTGGCTAACTTAAAAAAATTAAGCAAACTTGCAGTTTTTTTTTTGCAAGTCTGCAGATGTTTATTCATGGGATACAGAGCCCATCCGTCCATTATGAAAGGTACTTCTAAAGCCATATCTGGAATACTTTGCTCAGTTTTGGAAATAATTTAGAAACAAAAATTAGGCTACTAAAAATCACTCAATAGTATATTACTAATACATGAGTGAGATGCAGGAACTGATGATACAAGGTAAAAAGCAGAGACTGTCAGTGTACACCGAGTGAAGAGTTATACATTATGGCAACACCTCAATATCACAGTGCAAGTGAGTGCAGTATAACTGGAAAAGACAGAAGGAAACTAAATGTTGTGGGTGGAAAACAGAATGGAGAAGATTCAAAATTAGCCTATGGGAATTCTTTTTTTTCTTCAAAACGGGTGGTAAAGACTTCAAATATACTACCAGAGACAGCGAGTGCAGATTAACAGAGGGGTTCACAAATGCTTGAACAGACTGAAAGGAGCAGAGGAAAAGGCAGTGCTTAATAGCTGGAACATGAGCAAATCTAACTCCTCAAATTATTTTTATCAACCTCTCTATTTGCAATTATGGCCAAGACAACAGTTTGCTTCTTAACTGTATTATTTGATATGCACGGGAACATTAGATTTTGATGTTATGCAAAAGAAGTATGTCATTGCAGGAACACAGGAAAAGAAGCTTTACATATATAGCGTCTGCACTTTCATTTAATCAGCAAGCTGCAACAGTTGAACTGTTGCTGAAAGTCAAGAATATACGATACTTGTTTTATCTGGGGTGGTTACCAAAGCATCTTGCTAGTAGCTAAATGACTGAGGTTGTTTGCATTCTCTTGCTAAGAGGTAAAAACAGTAAATAATTTTCTTATTCAGCATTTTCTGCATGTCTAAGTTGTATGGATTTTTGTTTTTGTTATGCAGCTGGTAATATACTTTTCTTGTCACTAATCTTAAAATCCAGTAACATTTAAAATTTTAAATAAAAGCTAACATTGCAATAAGAAATGGAGCATTGTGCTTGTTCTATAAAAATTAACACTAAATGTCACAGTATTCAGCTAATCAATACCATGCTAGTCATGGTTCCACTCTTTCGGTACGAGCGTTAAGAAGCCTGTACAGCTGCCCACAGAACAGGAAACAAATGAAGATTAATCAGATGGCCTTGATAAGTTTGTAATGCAACTGCTGACAGGCTATGTGTGTGGGCTTGCATAAACAAGCATGTGTGCATGAACATGTGTACATGAAGACTGGGTCGCTTCTGATACCCAAAGATGTGGTAATTAATTTTTTTTTTTTTTCTTTTGCATCTTCTAAAAGTTTGTGACCTGATAATTTGACAGTTGGACTGGCACAACATAATTAACCTGTTGAGAGGTAAAAGCCATTTTGGTAAAGTAAATTTGGTGCAAACAGGAAACTGCAGCTGTTGTTGCTGGTTGTTTTGCATTTGCATGGTGCTTTGTAATATTGTTCGTAGAGCAGCTGATTTGAGTCAAAGATAAAAGAGTTATCAGTTCTTTTTACAAGACATGCATGGAGGGAGACGATAAGGAAAAGCAGCAGGAAAGGTTATCATATCACCGGAGTGTAAAAGAAAAAAAAAAAAGTACTACGGGTTTGCTTTTAATACTGCTGTTAATGAAGTCCTTCTCTTCACGCCTTCAATCCATGCACTGACGACGATGTCTACTTAGGTTACCAAGCAAGACCCCATGTGCAAGAATGGGAAAGGGAGCTGTGGATGGGTATGTCTCGACAGCACAAGGAAATTTAAATAACTGGCTTGAAGTCACATGTCTACAAGATGTGCAATGACTGGAATTTGAATAAAGACTTCTGTTTGTGATCCATCATACTAAACACAGTTTTCTACTTCACACTCTTGGGTTTGCAGATGTTTTCCATGTGAACACCACTAAGGTAGATATTTCTGCTGATCATTTATGGTAAGCAAAGCTTCAGAACACCTACAGATCTCCTGTTTATGAACAGAATGATTTTTAGCTGTATAACTGAGCTGTCTTCAACATAACTAGGCCTCGCTTTGTAGTCATCCTCTCCTTCTCAGCTCACTCATTGGTAGGTATTTAACTTATTTACATTTGTTAACCTGGGCTGTCCTCCTGAGTTAAAGACCACTTTTCATTCGAAGTCTGGAGAGAGAAGTATCAGTTGGTTTAAGCATACACATAGAAAGTTGGATACAGCAGTAATGCAGCCATGGACAAGAATATACAGAGATTAAAGACCCTTAAGACCCAGCTTCTTACAGTCCCATTTCAGTTTCCAACCATGATGATAAACAGTTTATTGTCCACACTAGCTAATATAATTACAAAGGTGTTGCCAAATCTGAAGATTTAGATCAATGTAGTTTTGTATGCGGGAGGCAAATATCTGATAACACTAAAAGAACAATGATGATTCACAGGAAGCAGAATATAAGAAAATACTACTACTGTTGCTGTGTCTTTATGTAGAGAAAGCATCTGTTACAATCTGATGGAATTTTATGAGTAGGACAATGGAAGCATTTGGATTCCCAGACAGAATAGGGTTAATTAACAGTATATATATGAAGGGTCAAAGAAAAACATTAACAGGTCAGAGGGCTCCTTTCTGATCAGCTAAATTTAAATAGAGGAACCAAGCAGAAGTAACCTTTTTTATCCTCTATTTGCTTTATATTTAGAGATACTGGCAAAGAAAACTAGGGGCTCTGAAATACAAGGATATAACTAGTATGGTACTCAAGACAAGTTAGCTTTATTTTCAGACAGTATTTAATAAATTCAGAAAAAGACATGGTGTTGTAGAACATTTTGAGACAGTTTCAAGTCTTTTCAGGATAAAAAATAATTATAAAAAGGTATAACAGTAAAGTATGTACCCACATATGAATTCTTTCAGCAATACCCATACACGAGAACATAAGATAACGTACTTAGGTGTACGAATTGAAATGATTCTGTTATGGCAGCCAAGGATGTGTGGGAAGAGACAAAACAAAAGATGAATTGAGAAACTGGAAGTGCTTGATTGTGGATACTGTCACCAAGATACAGGTGTTAAAATAGTTTAACTGTCTTAATTCCATATAGAGAACAGGCATATTTTTATCAACCAGAGAAGAATTTGTGGACGATGAGTAATAAACAGTTGAAGGAATTTGTTTGTGAGGGGAAGAAAGCAACAGTTAAGTGGAATAAATTGATTTTCCAATAGAACAAGGTACTTTAATATTACTGAATTTGAAGGGGATTTTTTAGAGTTACACAGTTAAGGGTCATATATACAACATAAGCAGATGGTTATAAATTAAAATGGAAAAAGATGACCATAAAATGGGTAGCGAAGGGGGTAAGAAATAAGGACAGAGTAGGATTTTGGATAGAGGTCCTTAAGAAGAACCACCACCACCACCATACAGAACATTATATTCATAAAATAGCCAAAACTATTTTAAGTGCTAAGACAACCCAGGGATGGAGAAAGGAGATTTTTACCTATAGCAATGACAAGTAAAGGTCATGGAAAAGAAGCATGAGGGGATACAATTTACTGGAGAAAATTAGCAAAGAAACTTGTATTGAAAACAAATAAAGTACAGTTTTGTACCTACCATAAATGTAGATGTTCGAGTGTTCACACCGCTGCAGTCATTGCACTTGGCTATCCTGCCGTCAGGCAGTGCCACAGTCGGCCTGAGTTCCAAAGTCTTGGTCTGGCGTCGGTTGCTGTCGCTTCTTCCCTGACATCATTTTCTTCAGTTTTTCTTGCCACAGATGTCAGGTGCTCCCAAGTAGGTAGGCAATACATATTGCTAATCAAAAATATAGAATAAAAACAATACCTTCAGTTACCAGCAAATACAACCCAAAGGTTGTATAGGATAGAAAGGTATAGATAAGTCCAGCTAGTTCAGAGGGCATGGCGGGAGGGTAACCTGGACTGCAGCAGTGTGAACACTCGAACATCTACATTTATGGTAGGTACAAAACTGTACTATGTTCATCGTGTTACACTGCTGCAGTCATTACACTTGGGTAGAATTCCAAAGCTGAGGTTGGGTGGCTGGTCTATAAAGAGTTAGGATTGGCTATGAGGCCCTGCAGAACTGCAGTGGCAAATCCTGCTCTGGATTTAGAGTAAACAGGCAGGTGGTAATGCTTGGTAAAGGTGTGCACTGAACTCCAAGTTGCAGCCTCCAAAATTTCCTTGGTAGGTACTCCTCTGAGAATGGCTGTTGAAGTGGCTGTTGTCCTGGTGGAATGTGGCCTAATGTTATTTGGGACTGATTTTCCATGCTATGTGTAGCAGTACCGAATACAGTGTCCTATCCATTTGGATATAGTCTGCTTTGAGATAGCCTTGCCCTGTGATTCTGTAGCATATGCTACAAACAGTTGCTCAGTTTTCGTGAAGGCCTTTGTTTTGTCCAAGTAGAAGTGTAGCTGCCTGTGTATGTCCAAAGAATGCAGAAGTTTCTCCCCTTTATTCTGGGGGTTTGGATAAAAAGTTGGCAAATGGATGGTTTGGTTAAGAGCCACACTAGCTACCACCTTTGGCATAAAGGTAGGGTTTGTCCTTGAAGATGCCCTGTCCTTATGAAAAATTATAAAAGGTTCCACTGCCATTAATGCCTGAGCTCTTCCTGCTGAAGTTACTGCCAGGAGCAGAGCTGTTTTCCATGATAAAAATTTTAGATCGGCTGTATTGGCTGGCTCAAAAGGTGGTAGGGTCAGTTTTTCCAAAATGAAATTGCGGTCCCAAGTCGGTGTTGGTGGTCTCCGGGGCGGTCTTATGTTTTTAGCCCCTCTGAGGTACTGCTTTAGCAAGGGATGAGAGAATAAAGGAGGATCCGTGTTGTAATGTGCTGAAATGGCATAGGCGTGGATCTTAATTGATGAGAAGGATAGGCCTCTGTACAGCATCTCAATTAAGTATTGTAAAATCTGAGGAATGTTTGGAACAAGAGGGTCAAGTCTTTGAGCCGGGTTCCAGGCGCAGAATCTCTTCCATTTTTCTGAGTAAGCTTTCCTGGTGCTAGGCCTCCTGGCCTCCAAAATGACATCCATAACAGCTTTAGAGAGAGGTGTTGTCTGTTTGACTAATGTATCTGCCATGCAGCCAGGTTTAGGGTTTTGAGCTGACCGTCCAGGATCTGATTTTGTTGAGTCAGAAGGTGTGGAATTTGAGGCAAAATACATGGTGGGCCTTGAGCCAAGTTCCTTAAGATTGGGTACCAGTGCTGGTGTGGCCAGTCTGGAGCAATCAGGATCATCTGTGGTTTTTCTTGTCTGGCTTTTAGGAGTACCTTTGAAAGGAGAGGCAGTGGCGGGAAGGCATAAACTTTTAGGTTTTTCCAGCTGAACAGAAGAGCATCCACTTTCCATGCTTGTTTGTGATAAGTCCTTGTGCAGAATTTTTGTAGTTGGCAATTCAGTGGGGAGGTAAAGAGATCTATGTCTGGGCATCCCCACTTTTGCTTTACCATGCTGAAGATTTGTGGATTCAATTTCCATTCGTGAGGGTCCATGATATTTCTGCTTATATAGTCTGCCAGAGTATTTTTCTTTCCTGGCAGGAATTGCGCTTGCAGGTGAACTTGATACGTTAGAGCTGTGTTCCACAAGGTCATGGCTTGCCTGCATAGGGGATAAGAATGAGTGCCCCCTTGCTTGTTTATGTACCACATTACTGTGGTGTTGTCTGTCTTTAGTAGTAATTGTCCTGGATGTAGAAAGTCCTTGAAAGCTGTTAGGGCATTATGAACAGCCAACATCTCTTTTTGATTGATGTGAAGATGCATCTGGTCTGTGGTCCACTTGCCCTGAATGCATTTTCCTGTCATGTGTGCTCCCTAGGCGTAATCCGAAGCATCTGTTGTTAGAGTTTGCCTGGCTGTGGGTTGGGTAAAAGGCTGACCCTTGTTTAGGTGACATGCCTGTGCCCACCATCGAAACTCCTGTTGTAGGCAGGGAATCATTGGTATTACTACTTCTAAACTGTGAGAGTGTTGAGTCCAAGCACTTTTCAGGTACCATTGTAATTTCCTCATATGCAGTCTGGCATATGGTATTAGTAGTATACAGGATGCCATGAATCCAAGGGCCTGCAGAATTTTTCTTGCAGGGAGATGGGACTTTCTTGCCAGCAACTGAAAATATTGAGTTAGTTGAACTTGTTTGTCTGGCGTGAGGTAAGCCATCGGGGCCATTGTATTTAATCTGGCACCCAGGAATATAATCTGTTGCGAGGGCACTAGTTTTGACTTCTTTTTGTTTACTGTGTACCCTAGAGAAATTAGCAACCTTTTTACAAACGCCAGATGCTGTAGAAGGATGTCCTTTGTCTCTGCTTGAATGAGGCAGTCGTCCAGGTATGGATATATTTGAATTCCTTTTTGTCTGCAAAATGCAATTACTGGTGCCAGGCACTTTGTGAAGACCCTGGGCGCAGTAGATAAGCTAAAGGGCAGTGCAGAGAATTGGTAGTGCATTGCACCAGCTTTGAATCCGAGGTATCTTCTGCAATTTTGTCTGATGGGGACATGCAGGTATGCCTCTCTGAGGTCCAGAGTAACAAGCCAAGCCTTCTTGCCCAGCATGGGTAGAAGCTGCTGTAATGTCAACATTTTGAATTTCGGAATATCCAGGTAAGTATTCAGAATTGAAAGGTCTAGTATGGGCCTCCAGGCCTTGTCCTTTCTGGAAACCAGGAAGAGTCTTGAGTAAAACCCTTGTCCTTGTTCCTGTTCTGGTACTTTTTGAATAGCTCATGTCCATGAGGGCTGAAATTTGTTTTTGTGCCTCTGCCCATTGATGTTGTGGCAGGTCTGGCATTCCTTTTAGCCTTGGTAAAGTATGAAAGTGGAATCTGTAACCTTGAGACACAATATTCAGGACCCATTTGTCTTGGGTGATTGTTTGCCAGTTTTGAGAAAAAAGTGCTAGTTTTCCCCCTAAGGGGGCTTCTAAAAGGGACATGCTTGGCGTACGAAGGGGAAAGTCATTGCGACTGTTTCCTGTATGGTTGATACTTGTCCTCACCACCTTTTGGGGTTGAGGTGCCCCACTGTCGTTGTCCGTTTGAGCCTTGGGGTTGAGATCTGCCTCTTGGGCATCTGTATCTGCCTCTCTGTGGCCTGTCTGACACTGGAAAGGACCAATTCTTTGTTGGCCAATTTCTGCTAAACCGAGGTGGCTGCACCTGTAAGAAACCCTTGACTGTTTGCATAGATTTAGCTTTATCCTCCATTTTCTTTAACAACTCTTCTGCCTTAACACCAAACAAGGTATCATGCTGTAAAGGAGCATCCAATAACTTTGCCTTAACATGATCAGGTAAACTTTGTTCTTTTAACCAAGCATGTCTTCGTATCACAGAACCTGCAACTGCAGCTCTACAAGAGGCCTCTAAAGAATCAAAACCACATTGCAGAGTATGTTTTCCCACCTGTTCAACTGCATGCAATAAATCCTGCATTTCTTTACAATCAAGAGCTTCTGTGTTTGCAAGCATTTTCTGTTTTAACTGAACCATTAAATATTGTTGGCACTTAAGCATGTGAAACTGGCAATTTAAAGCTCTTACTGCTAAAGTTGCAGAAGTGTATACTTTCTTCCCCCATCTATCCAAAGCTCTGGAATCTCTGTCAGAGGGTACTGGATTTTTTGCAATGGAAGCCTTAACCCCTTTTGGACCCTGGAAAATAGTTTCTGGATCAGCAGAAGGGTTTTTGTAAAGAAACTTGAGAGTCACGGACTCTAATACCTATCTGGCTTGGCTGGAGCAGGGGGCAAAGAGTCAGGAGATAAACTGGATTCAGAGAACACATCATCTACAATATCCAGCACAGGCGGAATAGCCAGGGGCCTGTGTTGAGGCAATAAGAGGAAATCCCTGAGCCTTTTCTTGGATTCGGAGTAATCCTGGCTTTCCCAATGGAAATACTCCCTCATGGTATGTAAAGTTTCCCCAAAAGAGTAGTCCTCAGGAGGAGAGGCTGAAGGAATAGATTCTTCAGCAACAGAGTCCTCATAGGGGGGGTAGAGAATATCCCTGGTCTGAAGAGGAATCAGAGGAAATGGAAACCTGATCAGAGGAGCCATAGTCTGTATCCTGCCTAGGTCTTTTCTCAAGAGGGAGATGGGAACCCCTGATTAGAGTAATGAGGTCTTCAGCCATTTTAAGCATCTGTTTCTTAGGCATGGAGGACTGTCCAGGAGAATGCTGTACTTGTTTCTTTGTCTTTAATGGTACCTTTGCCTTGGCTGTTGTTTTAATGGTAAGTTGTGAAGGTCTGAAAACACCCTCAGAAGCCGATGCCTGCTCAGCGGCTCCGGACCCATCTGAGGGATTAGTTTCCGTAGGCCCAATACTTTGAGTTTCCAGAGGCCTAGATGTCTCCACGTGGGAGTCGGCAGCGGCCTGTGGCTCTGAGGTATCGAATGTCAGGGGCTGCAAAAGCGCCTCTGAGAACCGGCAACTGGCCTAGATGAGGTTTCGTCAGTTTTGGACCTCGGATGCCTGTCTTTATCCTTGTCTGCGTTTTTTCGGTATTGAGGTCGGCTGATCCAACTGCATCGTATAATTGAACCTTCGACCAAAGTAGTGCAAAGCAAAATCAAAACATCTTTTTATAGTGCGTTTGTTAAATCTAGCACAAAACCGACAGTTCGTGACGTCGTGATCACGGCCTAGGCATGGAATACAGTAAGAGTGGAAGTCCTTATGAGGTATTTGCTTCCCACAAGAAATACAATTATTAACTTTTTCTGACATCGGTCTGAGGCAAGAAAAAAGTTTCCCCAATGGGGTACTTAGCTTTATTGAAGACTTCAGATCTGAAATTCAACTTCGAAAATCTCAAGAGTCGGCCGACCGGCACTTTTATTAGCAATATGTATTGCCTACCTATTTGGGGGCACCTGACATCTGGGGCAAGAAAGACTGAAGAAAATGGCATTGGATGCATCTTATATACCCCTGGCGCACTGACGTCAAGGAAGAAGCGACAGCAACCGACGCTGGACCAAGACTTTGGAACTCAGGCCGACTGCAGGACTGCCTGACGGCAGGATAACCAAGTGTAATGACTGCAGCAGTGTAACACGATGAACATCTACAGAGAGAGAGAAAGGTAAAGAGTAGGATGAGACCACACAGTGGTTTGCATTAGTGATTACATTCTCTATCAGGGAACTGTAAGCAAACAGAAATAGATATGGAAGTGCTAAGTGAGAAACAAAACAGCTATTGTAGACATTTTAGTTGAGCCTAAAAAAGAAGCTGTTGTTAAAAAGGGTTAATTAGTACAGCACATAAAATATTGTATGATGACTATATGACTCATGCAGAGGAGGTCAGAAAAGACTGGGAAGACAGACTAAAATTTTTAAAATGAACAATGGGAGGACATCTGTACGGCTTCAAATATGCAAAAAAATCCAGGTGGTTTAGAATTTTTACTTGGAAGTGAAAGCATGGTTATTTTTATACCTCCAACTTTACAGAAATTTCCTTATGTAAACAGTAAATGCTGTGGGTGTGATGGGAAAAAGGTAAGAATATTGTTTTTAGGAATACATTGAGTTGGCATTTTTTAAAAATTCCTTGCAGAGTAATTTGTCAGAAACATTAAGGAAGCAAATTGTTGCAACTAAGGAATTTATTTTTTTGGGCACGAATACAGGATCTGAATTGCCTAGACACAATAAGGCCTCACTAAGTGTAATGTTCTTAGCTGCCAAAAAGGCAATTACTAGAAAATGAAAATCAAATTCTAAATAGACTAACTGAAGCACTTAATACTGTAAAGCAGATAAACACCTGGAAATGGGGCCATTAGAAAAAGGATGGAGCAAATTACCTAGAAGCTAATGGAACTTGAGGGAAAAATATATGCAGAAAAATGTTCACCGGCTACCTTTAAATAAAAATTAAATTATGTGCTGTTCTATTAAGACAGACAACAAAGACAGACAGCAATCTCTTATTTCCTTCCCATAACTTTAAACTATTTTACTGAACTGCTTGTCATTATACCTTTAAACTTTGCAATTCCCTCTCCAAATAATGCCCAGAATGCTCAACACTGATTGCACCTGCAGACAAGTTCATCAACATATAAAGGTAGTGAGCGGTGAGAAAAAAATAATTCTGCACACGGCTGGATCTTTGTAAATTTTACTCAGAACAGAATGTGGATTCCTCTGGCCAACTGCCAACAGCTCCAGAAATCTTGGCTCCCACTGCAAACATTTGCTAGTGAGAAAAATTAATTTAAAAAAGCCAATACCCTTGCAGAAGAAAGAAGCTTAGCATTTTTCATGGCATTCATCATTTTGCTTTATTTTTCAAACCTATATGCTTACAAAAACATTGCATAGCTTAAAACCAAGATTAATCTAAATTGTCCTTGTTTTCACAAGGGTGGATATCATCATCTATGTTCTACAAACAATAAAATATATAATCAATGCACTTTTGCACCCCACCCTCACCCAACAGCACAAGAACACAGCACTGTTTAACAAACTTGCTTCTGTCCCATCCTTTCCTCTCTTGTTGTACTCTAATACCTACATTTCTTGCAACTAAAAAGGGTACTTGTTTACTTTAACACTTACAATCACTGAAAAGACTCCCACCTTCTAATATTTAAATTACACTTAACTATACATTATACAAAACTGCTTTAAAATATAAAATGCAGCTCACATCATGATTTTTTTATACAAATACTGATGACAAAATTTGTTTTGCTTACAGTTGCTTTATTTTCCCTTTAGTGTCATACTGAACATTAATGACATAATATTGAGTATAAGCTTTACAGCACTACCAACAAGTTTAACAAAATCAGCAACAGTTCAATCTTTTCTTAGCCGCTTTTACTTGCAAAACCACAGTCCACAAATGTGATTGATGCTTTACAGCCTTCCATCTATTCAATAATTTCAGTGCTGCTGGTCTTTTTGATCACCTCCATCTTCTACAACCAGACTCTTGATCAAGTGCAAGGTACTCCTAATTCTTTTCCTTTGGAGTACTAGAAAAGGTTTCACTAGCAAAGACTCTATATAAGCTTCTATGTCAGAAGAAAGTACAGTTGTGTACCTACCATAAATGTAGATGTTTGAGTGTATTCACTGTTGCAGTCATTACACTTGGGTTATCCTGCTGGCAGGCTACCCGCAGTCGGCCAGAGTTCCAAAGTCTAGGTCCGGCGTTGGTTGCTGTCGCCTCTTCCCTGACATCAGTGTGCCAGGAGTATAAAAGATGCAACAGATGCCATTTTCTTCGGTTTTTCTTGCCCCAGATGTCAGGTGCCCCCAGATAGGAAGGTTGAAAAGAATAAATTATGCCAAAAAGCATGCATGTACTAATATAAACATTTCCTTCATCTACAAGCAAATACTCCACATAGGTTGTACAGAGTTGAGAAGTACAGAATAGTCCCAGCAATGAAAAAGGGGTATGGTGGGTGGGTAACCTGGACTGCAACAGTGAATACACTTGAACATCTACATTTATGGTAGGTACACAACTGTACTATGCTCATCGTGTTTCACTGTTGCAGTCATTACACTTGGGTTGAATCCCAAAGCTGAGGTTGGACGGCTGGGTCTAAATAGGATTAGGTGAGGCTTCCAGGCCCTGTTGAACCGCAGTGGCAAAGCCTGCTCTGGATTTAGAGTAGAGAGTTAAGTGGTAGTGCTTGGTGAAAGTGTGCACTGAACACCAGGTTGCAGCTTCTAAAATGTCTTTGGTTGGTACTCCTCTGAGGAAGGCTGCTGAAGTGGCTGCTGCTCTGGTAGAATGTGGCCTAATGCTCTTAGGCACTGATTTGCCATGTTGTGCATAACAGAAGCGAATGCAGTGTCCTATCCATTTTGAAATTGTCTGCTTTGTGATAGGCTTTCCTTGTGATCCTGCAGCATAGGCTACAAAAAGTTGCTCAGTTTTTCTGAAAGCTTTTGTTTTGTCCAAGTAGAATTGCAGCTGTCTGTGTATGTCCAAGTGTGTAGAAGTCTCTCCCCTTTATTCTGGGGGTTTGGGTAGAAAGTTGGCAAATGAATAGTTTGGTTAAGAGCCACATTGGAAACCACCTTTGGCATGAATGTTGGGTTTGTCCTAAGAGAAACCCTGCCCTGGTGAAAAATGATGAAAGGTTCCACAGCCATTATTTTCCATGATAAGAATTTTATACCAGCTGTGCTGGCTGGTTCAAAAGGAGGCAGTGTGAGATTTTCTAAAACAAAATTGAGATCCCAAGTTGGTATTGGTGCACTCCTTGGGGGGGTCTACTGTTTCTTGCCCCTCTGAGGTACTGTCTTAGTAGAGGATGTGAAAAAATAGGAGGTTCCATATTGTAATGAGCTGAAATGGCAGATGCGTGGATCTTAATTGATGAGAAGGATATGTCTTTGTCCAGCATCTCAGTTAGGTATTGTAAAATATGAGGAATATTTGGTACAAGCGTGTCAATTCCTTGTGCCTGGTTCCAAGCACAGAATCTCTTCCATTTTTCTGCATAAGATTTCCTAGTGCTGGGCCTCCTGGCCTCTAAAATAACATCCATAACAGCTTTAGAGAGAAGTGCAGTCTGAGTGGATACATTATCTAACATGCTGCTAGATTTAAGGTTCTGAGTTGACTGTGCAGAATCTGATTGTTTTGTTGAGTCAGAAGATGAGGAATTTGAGGTAAAGGCCAGGCTGGGCCTTGAGACAAGCTCTTTAGGATTGGGTACCAGTGCTGGCGTGGCCAGTCTGGGGCAATCAGGATCATCTTTGGCCTCTCTTGTCTGACTTTTAAGAGCACCTTGGTGAGAAGAGGCAGTGCAGGGAAGGCATAAACTGTCAGGGCTTTCCAGCTGAATGAAAGAGCATCCACTTTCCATGCATGAGAGTGATAAGTTCTTGTGCAGAAATGTGAGGGGAGGCAAAGAGAGCTATGTCTGGGTGTCCCCATTTCCCTGTTATTATGCTGAACACCTGTGGATTTAGTTTCCATTCGTGCGGATCCATGAGATTTCTACTTAGTTTGTCTGCTAGTGTATTTTTTGTTCCTGGCAGGAATTGTGCCTGCAGATGTACTTGATAGGTCAGTGCTGTGTTCCACAAAGTCATGGTTTGCCTGCATAGGGGGTAGGAATGTGTGCCCCCTTGCTTGTTTATGTACCACATAACAGTGGTATTGTCCATCTTTATTAATAGTTGTCTTGGATGTAGTAGGTCCTTGAAAGCTGTCAGGGCATTCTGTACAGCTAGCATCTCTTTTTGATTGATGTGAAGATGCATTTGTTCCTTGGGCCATGTGCCCTGAATACATTTTCCTGCTATATGTGCCCCCCAGGCATAATCAGATGCATCCATTGTTATTGTCTGCCTGGCTGTGGGGAAGGTGAAAGGCTGTCCCTTGTTGTGGTGACAGGCTTGGGACCACCATCGAACCTCCTGTTGTAGGCAGGGAATTAAAGCTATGATTGTTTCCAGGCTGTGACAATGTTGAGTCCAAACACTTTTTAGATACCTTAGATACCATTGTAGTTTCCTCATATGCAGTCTTGCATATGGAATTAGTATAATGCAGGATGCCATGAAGCCCAGGGCCTGCAGAATTTTTCTTGCAGGGAGCTGGGTCTTTGTTGCCATCATTTGAAAGTAATGAGTGAGTTGCCTTTGTTTGTCTGGCGTGATTTAAGCCATCTGGGAAGTTGTATTTAAGCTTGCACCCAGGAATATTATCGCTTGAGAGGGCCCTAGTTTTGATTTCTTTTCATTTACTGTATACCCTAGGCAAATTAGTAATCTTTTTACAAACGCCAGATGCTTTAGAAGAATGTCCTTGCGCTCTGCTTGAATAAGACAGTCGTCCAAGTAGGGATATATTTGAATTCCTTTTTGTCTGCTAAATGCAATTACTGGTGCCAGGCATTTTGTGAAGACCCTGGGCGCAGTAGATAAGCCAAAGGGCAATGCAGAGAATGGGTAATGCATTGAGCCAGCTATGAATCTGAGGTATCTTCTGAAAGATTGTCTGATTGGGACATGCAGGTATGCCTCCTTGAGGTCCAAAGTAACTAGCCAAGCCTTCTTGCCCAGCATGGGTAGAAGTTGCTGTAGTGTTAACATTTTGAATTTTGGAACATCCAGGAAAGTATTTAGGATTGACAAGTCCGGTATTGGTCTCCAGGCTTTGTCCTTTCTGGGTACTAGGAAAAGTAGAGTAAAATCCTTGTCCTTGTTCTTGCTGTGGTACTCGCTGAATAGCTCCCATGTCCATGAGAGCAGCAATTTGTTTTTGTGCCTCTGCCCATTGGTTTTGTGGCAGGTCCGGCATACCTTTTAATTTTGGAAGGGTGTGATAGTGGAACCTGTAACCCTGAGAAACAATATTCAGTACCCATTTGTCCTGTGTGATTATGTGCCAATTTTTTGAGAAAAGTGCTAGCTTTCCCCTTAGAGGTGCTGCCAAAAGATAAGTGCTTGGCATTTGTAGAGGGAAGTCATTGGGACGGTTTCCTATAAGGTTGTGATTTGTCTTCTCCTCCTTTGGGGGCTGAAGCACCCCATTGTTTAGGTCTGTAGGAGCCTTGGGGCTGAGATCTGCCTCTTGGGCATCTGTATCTGCCTCTTTGTGGCCTGTCTGACACTGGAAAGGACCAATTTTTTGAAGGCCAGTTTCTGCTAAACCTAGGTGGTTGAACCTGTAAGAAATCCTTTACTGTCTGCATTGATTTTGCTTTATCCTCCATTTTCTTTAACACCTCTTCTGCCTTAACACCAAACAAAGTATCATGCTGTAGTGGAGCATCCAATAATTTTACTTTAACATGGTCAGGTAAACTTTGTTCTTTCAACCAAGCATGCCTATGAATGACAAAGCCTATAACTGCAGCTCTACAGGAAGCCTCTAATGAATCAAAACCACATTGCTGAGTATGCTTTCCCACTTGTTCAACTGCATGCAAGAAATCCTGTATTTCCTTACTGTCAGGACTTTCCTTTCAGAGTTTGTAACCATTTTCTGTTTTAACAAGGACATGAGGTACTGTTGATATTTAAGCATGTGAAACTGGCAATTTAAAGCCCTTACAGCTAAAGTAGCCAAAGTGTAAACTTTTTTCCCCCATCTATACAGAGCTCTGGAATCCCTATCCGAGAGGACAGGATTTTTAGCAGTGGAAGCCTTAACCCCTTTTGGACCCTGAGAAATTGTTTCTGGGTCTGCAGCAGGGTTTTCGTAAAGAAATTTATGAGAGTCAGGGACCCTGTAGTACCTCTCTGGCTTGACTGGTGCAGGGGGTAAAGAATCAGGACACAGACTGGATTCAGAAAAAACATCAACAATATCAAGCACAGGGGGAATAGTCAGGGGCCTGTGCTGAGGCAGTAAAAGAAAATCTCTGAGCCTTTTCTTGGATTCTGAGTAATCCTGGCTCTCCCAATGGAAATGCTCCCTCATGGTGTGCAGGGTTTCCCCAAAAGAATAATCCTCAGGCGGAGAGGCTGAGGGTATAGACTCCTCTGCATCAGAGTCCTCATAGGGAGGGAGAGAATATCCCTGATCAGAAGAGGAATCAGAGGAAATATAAACCTGGTCAGAGGAATCATAGTCAGTGTCTTGCCTAGGCCTTTTGTCAGGAGGGGGGATGGGAACCCCTGATTAAAGTAATTAGGTCTTCGGCCATTTTAAGCATCTGTTTCTTTGGCATGGATGACTGTTCAGAATAATACTGTACTTGTTTCCTTGTCTTTAATGGTGTTTTTGACTTTGCCTTGGCTGCTGCAGTGGACTTAATAGTTAGCTGTGAAGGTCTGAAAACACCCTCAGAAGCAGATGCCTGCTCACCGGCTCCGGACCCATCTGAGGGAATAGTTTCCGCAGGCCCAATACCTTGAGTTTCCACAGGCCTCTGTGTCTCCACGTGGCTGTCGGTTACGGCCTGTGGCTCTGAGGTAGCGGGTGTCAGGGGCTGCGAAAGCGCCTCACTGAGAATCGGCGACTGGCCTAGAAGAGGCTTCGTCGTCGGTTTTGGACATCGGATGCCTGTCCTTTTCTTTGTCTTTGCGGTTTTTTTTATAAATTCCAGTCGTTGGTTGTTCCGACGGCATTATGTAATTAAACCTTCGGCCAAAATAATATAAAGCAAAATCAAACAGACGTTTAATAGTGCGTTTGTTGAATCTAGCACAAAACAGACAACTAGTAACGTCGTGGTCAGGGCCTAGGCAAGGAATACAGTAAGAGTGAAGTCCTTATGAGGTATTTGCTTCCCACAAGAAATACAATTATTAACTTTTACTGATATCGGTCTGGAGCGAGAAAAAGTTTCCCCAACGGGGTACTTCGCTTTATTGAAGACTCTATTTCGAAAATCTCAGGAGTCGGCCAATCGGCACTTGTGAACTGCTTTTGCTTCGGGCACCGCGCGGCAAGAAAGACTGAAGAAAATGGCGTCGGTTGCATCTTTTATACCCCTGGCGCACTGACGTCAGGGAAGAGGCGACAGCAACCGAAGCTGGACCTAGACTTTGGAACTCTGGCCGACTGCGGGTAGCCTGCCAGCAGGATAATCCAAGTGTAATGACTGCAACAGTGAAAGACGATGAACATCGAAGAGAGTCTCTATGTTTGATGGCTCACTTTTTGTTGCATAAACCTTTTTTTCCTCTTCAGCCTGTTTTGCAACAAAATCTGATCCTCCAGGAAAAAAATACTCTGAAAACAGTGGGACACAGAAGCTTGAATCTGATACCTGCCTATCAACAATCCCTGATTGTTGGGATAAATTTGCTTCTCCTCTGTATGGTGTACAGTGAATAATCATTTCTCCTCAATATTCTGTCTCCAATTTTAATATTTTCCCTTCTGCCACTATTTTGTCAGGATCAAATATTTCTGCTGCAATGATTGAATCTTTACTAATACAGGTCTTGGGCTGTTTTCTCGTGGACAGGTTTGAAGCATACACTCAATTTGCCCTTTGAATTAACAAATCCTGCTGTGGAATACCAATTCAGCTGCTTATTTGTGCTTTCATTAAACCAATACAGTTTGTTCCTTCCAGTTTCTCTTATTCAGCAGAAAATCTCATGTCTTTTGTGTGTGATCTGTATTCTTCTTGAAAAGCCTCATACTTAAGCCAGCCTTTTCTTCAATTCACCTTCTGATTTTTTGCAGTTTTATCAGTTAATCTGAATACATAGTTAAAACTTCTATTTTTTTTTCCACGCTTTTGTTAGTTAAATTGATATATTCCTTTGATGTTTCATTTGTTTTAATCACCTGCAAGAACGTTTGATTTATTTTTTCCTCTAAAATCACTGGAAGCTATCTCTTGAACCAAAGCTGAAGGTTAAAATGCTGTTTGCTGAACAGCTACAGGATTCTTCTCTGCCAGTGTTTTCGCTTCAGATTTTCTGGTCGATTTTCTTTTGGGTTATACAAATGTCTTCTTTGCTGGCATCCAGCCATTGCACTTAGTAGCCAGAAACTGAATTTTATCCCAGTTTAAGAATTTCACTGATCCTTTTTTCTTAGTTGCTGCTTTTACACAAGGACAGCTGAAATTAAGCTGTTGATCAGTGTGCAGCCATCTTGAAAGCCAAAAATAACGAAAAAGATTAGTATGGATCATTTTCTATTAATGTATGGGTGTCTATGTGATGGTTTAAAATGTGATTTAGAAAGAGTTGTGTACTTACCATAACTTGGAATCTGTGCTATCTAGTGACATTATTCATCTTGGATGGGTCTTGGCTCAGACCTCGGAAACGAGCCAGCAACTTATGGACAGATTCAGAGCTCAAGCACCTCCTCTTCCCATAATCCCCTGCTGACCTCTAACCCTCAGATCGAGTAACAAATAGGAGCACAGAAAATATTGCGTAGGAAAAACAAACTATCCAAAAATGGAACCATTCCAGCTCTACCAGGTTCTCAGAAGGCAGGGGGAGGGATGGAGGGAACATGATGAATAATGACACTGGATAGCACAGATTCCAAGTTATGGTAAGTACACAACTCTTTATCTGATGCTATCCATGTCATTATTCATCACGGATGGGTCAGAATCCCCAGCTACTATGAGCCCTTGGTGGTCTCAAGGAGGGATATGTTGGAGCATAGAGGAACCAAAGGAAGGCCTGTTCCTAAACACCAGATAAAGTTTACAGTGCGAAACAAAAATGTGGGGAGTAGACCAAGTAGCAGCAGCACAAATTTCCTCCACGGAAAGTTTAGCCAAGAAGGCCAACGACATAGCCACAGACCTATTAGAATGGGCCTTAACTGGTCTGGATAACTCTGTATGTTTGCTATAATAAACGAAGGAAATGCAACTAGCAATCCATCTGGAGATAGTCACTTTAGAAACTGCCAGGCCCTTTTTATTCTGAGAAAAAGCCACGAAAAGCTGGTTCGACTTCCGAAACTCCTCAGTCCTTTTCAGATACGAACCTGTATTCTCCTTTATTAGAATAATTAGGAAAAAAACTGGGAGTTTTATTGATTGAGGTTAACCTCAGAGGCCACTTTCGGAATGAACAAAGGGTTTGTCCTAAGGGACACCCTGTCCTTGCTGAAGACCATAAAACGCATGTGTAATGCTTACAGACTGCAGCTCCGAGATGCTTCTAACAGAAGTAATGGCCACTAAAAACGCCATTTTCCAAGACAGGAACTTCATATCGCAAGAAGCAGCTGGTTCGAAGGGCTTGTGTGTCAAAGACTGCAGCACCAAGGTCAAATCCCATGGTGGGGAAGGATCTTTAATAGAAGGTCTATGGAGAAAAACTCCTTTAAGAAAGGCTTTGCACAGTTTAGAAAAGAAGGCAGGGTCAACATTAAAGTGCAAGGTAGAAATGGCTGCTAACTTAAGCATGATAGTACAAAAACTTGCCCCATCCTGAAAGAGAAAGGACAAAAAGAGTAAGATATCAGGAATTGGGGCTGAAAAGGGATCCAAATGACACTGTCTTGTCCAAACAGAAAACCTTTTCCATTTAATGGAATACACCTTCTTAGTAGATAGCTTTTGAGAGGCCAAAATAATGTTCCCCATGGAGGAACGAACCCTGGACTGCAAAAGAATTACTGGAACTGGATATACCATGCGGTTAAATGAAGAGTCCGGAGATTGGGAAGTGGAAGTCCCCACGGATGGGAGATGAAAACCGGAATGGGATCCAATATTCAGGGTAGATACCTCAAATGAGACCCTAATAGAGAGAACCAGACCTGCAGAAGGGGGCAATGAGGATGAGAGGGGTCTTCAGGTGGTGAGATTTCTGTAATACCTTAGAAATCAGTGGAGTAGGAGGATGAGCACAGAGGAGTCCCAACGGCCAATCATGAATCAGAGCGTTCCTGGGTGGCTCCCCTCTGGAGGGATCAGTGCAAAGTAATTGCTGCATTTGCAGTTGACTGGGGAGGCAAAGAGATTGCAGCACAGTTAGCCCCAATGGTCAAATATCTGATTTGCCACTGACTGATTCAGGGATCACTTGTGGGGACTCGAGGGACTTGCTGGGTTTGTCAGCCAGCACGTTGGAACTGCTGTGAATGTGAGTTGCAAGAAGAAAGCGCCTGGAAGACATCGCCAATTCCCACACTGTAATGGCCTCTCTACACAGGGGATAAGATCGTGTTCCCCTTTGCTTGTTGCTGTACCAGACCACCGCCATGTTGTCAGTTTGAATTGCTATGGTCCCTACAGGGAGGCACTCCTGAAAGGCTTGCAATGTTAGAAGGACTGCCCTCATCTCTAGGATGTTTTTGTGCAATTTGGTCTCTAAGTGACCACGTGCTTTGAACAATCCTGCCCTGAAAATGCCCCCAACCTCACCCCAACAGGGAGGCATCCATGGTCTCTGTGGCTGTGGCTTGGGGAAGACAAAAGGGCCCATCTGAAATCAAGATCCAGAGTCTGAAGCCACCAAGTAAGGTGATTCCTGCACACCTGTAAATTCTTGATGGTCATGGACATGGGGTGAAGCTGAGTGGACCACGTAACTGACAGAGTTCACAGCAGAACTCACATGTGATACCTGGCAAGAGGAACAACTTGGATGGCAGCTGCTATCGAACCTAGGGCTTGCAGAATCAGACAGACTGATGGGCACTCTAGAAGCATCACACGAGAGATTTGATCCAAATAAGATGAACTCTGCATAAGAGCAATGCTGCAGTCTAAGATATTGGGTCCAACTGAACCTCGATAAACTTCAAATTGTAGCATGGAGAAAGGCTGGACTTGGGCAAAATGACCGATTCCCAGATGGTGAAAGAGATTGAGGGCATAAGAGGTGGCCATAGATAGTTGATGCCTCGTGGGGGCCACGAAGAGCCAATCATCCAGGTATGGAATGACCTGGTATCCTTGCAGCCGGAGATGGGCTGCCACCACTCCCATACATTTGGTAAACACCCGGGGGGGGGGGGGGCTTGTGGTGAGTCCAAAGGGCAGGGCTTTGAACTGGTAATGACTGTCCCCTAACAAAGTGCAAGGCAAATGTTTCCTGGAGTGCCTGTTGATTTTGATATGATAGTATGCATCCTTGAGATCCACTGAGCACATCCAATCACCCTTGCACAACAGAGGCAGAATGGACTGAGTAGTGACTATCCGGAACTTGGATTTCTTGACTGACAGGTTCAGTTTATGAGATCCAAAATGGGATGCAAGTCCTCAGTCTTTTTTGGCACCAAAAATAAGTGGCATTAAGTTCCAGACTCTCGTTGTCCTGTGGAGGCCTCTTGGATGGCTCTTTTTAGAAGAAGGTCTTGAACCTCGAGATAGGCCAACTCTCTCTGGCAGGATGCAATGTCCGGAAGGAGGGGGCTGAAGAAAAGGGAATAGAGTAACCCCTGGAAATAATCTAACACCCACAGATCTGACGTGAAACTTGTCCAGGCTAGTTAGTGCAAGGAGAAACATCCCCTGACTGCCTCCAGGGAAGGACAGTCTGGCAGTGTTTTAGAACCACTGAAAGGACTTCTCTAAGAAGGGTTTCTGGAAGTCCTGATTCTGCGGAGCCCCTCTGCCTCTGGGTTCTACCACTGAATTCCATACACCGGTTTGCAGAAGAGGATTTTTGGAGAGCATCCAGGAGGAGGGAATGGAGTCCTGCGGAACCAAGGTTTCATACTACCTCTGTGAGTCTTAGAGATTGTTGAGGAGTAGAAAACTTAATTCCCACCGTGGACAGAGTCTTGCCCTCCTGCTCGATGCGGGTCAATGCTTCCTTGACGCATGGTAAGGGGGCATTAGTAAAAGACACTTTGAAGGGTTCTGCAAACCCATAAAGGTAAAGCCAGGCATGGTGTCTAATGGCAATACCGGTGCCAGCTGCTCAAGAGGTGGCCTCCGCTGCACTGGACATCAACCTCATCGAAGCAATAGCCAGGAAAGTCAGAGTGGACAACTTAGGAGAGACCAGCTTAAGACTCTCCAGAGGCGGAAGTGTTATGTTCCAACACCAAATCCCTCTAAAGATGGGTAAAATACGCCATTTAGTTGGTTGCTCTCAGTCCGAAGGTATCTGAGGCAAACATGCACTTTCCAAACTGGTCAATTGGCCAAGACTCTCAATTCGGAGGATGGAGAGAGGAGTTCTGTTCCCCTAGCTCCTTCTTGGTAATTGGCAGCATTAACATGGAAGCCCTTACTCTAAAAAGCATGATCTTTGGGGGAACTGAGGAATTTGTCTGCCTTTTTGGATACCGGTTTCACTGTGTCCAGCTCCTTTCAAGCCCTGCCAGCAATGAGATCCCCAAGCTCATTGGCAGGGAAGACACCCAGGTAGAAGGTGTGCCCATCCGGAAGGCCTTCAGAAACACAAATTCCTCCAAAGACAGGCTGGGAGAAGACCAACTGCCTCTTTGCTTAAGTTCGAGGATGTCCCCAAAGGACACTTCCTCAGACGGCTGCCTGGGGGACCTGTCTCCCTCCTCGACATCCATGTCCTCGGTGACGGATGCTCTAGGAGAGTCAGGGGCCCTCCTCTTACATGTTCTCTTCTGAGGGGGTTCCTCCACGGTGGGCCCTGGGGAGGACTTGGGTGACACAGGAACCCAGAGTGGGGCAGTGCCCATCTGAAGGTGATCACGGGAGGACTGTCCCTGGAAGAATAATTAGATCCCTCCATAGCCACTCTTGACTTTGGGTGGCGAGGCCTCGAGATGGAGAGGTGACAACCAAGCTGGAGAAGGTGTCCTCTACTGCCCAGTAAGCCAATGGACTGGAAGAAGCTCCCCTCTCCTCTTCTGTGGCCGCAGCTGCCCGGGAAGGGAGAATGGACCCCAACACACTACTGAAGTACCCAGATGATACTGACCCTGAGCTGTCGAGTGCCAAAGCTCCCTGGGGAAGGGAACAGTCTGAAAACTCAGGACCCAAACCTACCCCTCGAGAACCCGCACCAGCTTTAAGGGGACAAGGTACAGCTTGTTCCAAGGGCCATGGAACAGAGCCGGCCAGGGACCCTGACAGAGTTGAGATGGGAAGTATACCCAACACAGGCAGCCTCCACTTGGAATGCTTGTCCTGATGCTCCGAAACTGGATGGATCAGAAGAAGATGGTGCACTCCTGTGGGTGGGAAATAGTCCTTGGCCATCTGGGCTGGTAACGACAAGCCCAACTCAATTTAGGCCTTGAGGAAGCTCTTCATCATCCTATCCATATCCAAAGGTAACAGACTTCTGGAGGATCTGAAGGATGCAGATGAATGGCCTGACCTAGCTGAGGATCCTGCATTGGATCCGATAGATCTGTGTTCCCATGAAGGGGGCCGGCTCCAATGTTTTGGATCTAATTTTCTGGAGGATCTGGAGGGGGAGCTGTCTATGACTATAGGATCTGACGACGCACTTGGATTCAACAGTCTTGGCAGGATCCAACAACCTGGATGGCATTCCGGACATATCCAATAAAGAGATCGGATACTGACATGGATTGCACCAAGACGGATCTGAGTGTTTTGAGATGGAAGGAGATCCTTTAGAGGGAGGAAGAGGGTCTCTCTCTGGAATCCTGAGAGGACTTGGAGGGAGATTCGGCTGGTAGGGGACCACCCTGAGCCAAGTCCTTGAGAAGTAATTTGTTGTGACGCTTCATAAGAGCTCTGTGGTTGAATGTGGCACAAATGTCACATTGAACCTCCAGGTGGGCCAATTCTAAACAGTAAAGACACTCTTCATGCGAGTTGGAATAAGGCATTTTCCGACCACACAAAGAGGATCGCTTGAAACCAGAAGGTTTCTCAGCCATATCCACATTCACTCACACAGCAAAAGAGAAAAGAAGAAAGGAGGGGGAGGTTTGAAAGGGAGGAAGGGCGGGAAGGGGTACCATGACAATAGGAAAGGAAAAGCTAACTCTAAGCTATTAAGCTATGGGAGGAGAGGTAAACTAGTACAGAAGCCCCAAAATACCAAAGAGAAATAGAGAAGAGGCAGAAAAAAAACAGAACAACAAATACTTATCTAACAGAGAAGTCGCTCGAGCTCAGATGGGTCCAACTCATTCAACTGCAAATGAGATCTGAGGGTTAGAGGTCAACAGTGGATTGTGGGAAGGGGAGGAGCTTGAGCTCTGGATCTGTCCATTAGTTGCCGGCTCGGATGCGAAGTCAGATCCCAGACCCATCCATGATGAATAATGACATGGACAGCATCAGATTAAATACATTCAAAAATACATCTCATGTCACTTAAAGAGCAGAGGATTTCTTATGAACTAGATTGTGTCCTTTGTTACGTACAACCACAGCTAAATTGCTGGACGTTCTCTGCAGGGGGAACAAAAGTTTAGTAGAAATCTATCAAGGTAATATAATCCAATCTATCAATTACAATATTCCAATAGGAATATGGTTTACTAAACCACACAACTAATTAGAAAAGTCCACTCAGTTTAGTTCAGGAGTCAGAACCAGGAGCCCACTGCCAATGATTTACTTATTTATTTTTTGTTATGGGACAAAGTCTGTTCAAATTGTATGCAAGGGTCTGTGCATCCTGTTCTCCACAAAATAAGTAATTCAAAGGTCAACAAACATCTGGGCAAGTTATAATAGCTGTGTTAGCTTGCTTATTTAACCTCTTGTGCTTGAAGCAATGAGCTTTAATGAACTGTGTGATGTAGAAAAACATATCTGCCCAAGAGTTGTGATGCTACGCTTGTTTAGAGTGATTGAGCTTCGATATCAAATATAGGTGGTAAGCAGAAACTCAAAGGAATGCCAGCGGATTGTTCAAAACGTATCCTGTTCCATAAAGTACAGGCAATAGATAGCCACACTGTGAGATCAGCACACACATTGGTGAATCCACTCAGTGCAGCTGTAATTACTTAACACTCGAAGGGCATGTCCTGTTATTATTTACAAAAAAGGGGTGTTAAACTCACCAGAACACCACTGAGCCAATGAACTGACATGGTTTTCTTACAGCCTGACTCAATCATTCCTTTTTAGCAAGAGTATCGATACAGATAACTTCAAATACTAAATGAAATCAAAGTTAAAACTGGAGAATCGATTACCAAATGAAATCCTCACATTAACATAATGGAGCTTCACAAGCTCTACCACTTCCACAAGCATGGGCATCCGCAGGATGTTTTGCATAGGGGGGTCAAAACCCAGACGCCAAAGATCCAGGGTATATCTGCTTACGTGTGGATAACCAAGAACTCCAGCTGCATTCCACACTGTAATACAGAAACTGACAGGGTCTCTGTGGAGTTACAGTGTTATGAAATAAGACCTTAGTGGAACTGTAATACTGAACTCTTACAATACTTAGGAGATGGAGTCAGTGCATACATAATCGCAGAGGTCATACGAAGCCCTCGCCTCCCATACAGAAATTAGTGTTGATTTTTTTGCATATTGAGTCTGAGCTTCATAATCAAACGGGCTTCAATCATGTGGCTTTTGATAACGTTTATCGTTTCCATGTTTAGTATCAAACACATATTACGTGTCCAAACTGCCATGAACAGAGCACTGCAATTACATTCCAAAAGTGTTTTCCTAGCAGGAGACTCTATCTTAACAGTGTTTGGCACCCCACACCCCCCTTAGCTTTCGGATACAGTCTCATGCCAAGGATAAATAACTGTGTCTACCCTTGAAAATCAGCAGCAGAAGCTAAAACTTTGTTTCTGCCCACTTCTCTGTGACACTGTGAAAGTTTTGCCAACTTTCGAAGGCACTACAAGCCAGTAAATAATTTTGTGTTCCTACACTGTTTTTATTTGTAAGTATTACTGCATGGAAAAGTCCCTGTGAGGATCTCTGACTTTTTGTTCACATTAACTCAGGAAAACTCATTCTTAATTTAGATCCAAATATTCCTCAAATGATCTATGTTATGATCCCAGTTATTCTTATTAGGGGTAATATATAATTATCAACTGTAGGTATGGTGATATGTGCCTATTCTTACTAATGCCTGCTTTTTGTGCACACTGTTTAGAATTATAATTTCTAAGAGTTATTTTGCTGATGGTATTCCCAAATCCCTCTTCCCTGAACTGACTTTAAATAGCTATATACATGACTGAAGAATGTGAAACCTGGTTTAGTTGTCCTTGGGAAAGATATGGTGTACCAGGAGTATAAAGATTGGTTGTTTACAGGTTCGTAGGTATGTAGCAGGCTAGCGGTCCTTGCAGGCCATTTTAAGCCTAGCCAGTTTCCCTTTTTGTGCTTGAAGTAACCTATCCCATTTGGTTACGGCTTAGCTTGACCCATCCAACAAACACTGGCGCTAGATATTGTCACTGCTGATGTAACACCTTGACCCCACGTGCAAAAAAACTCGCAATAGGGAATTTTCTTCTATTCTTACTAGGAATTTTCATAATCTTAGTCCCTTCGGGACCCCTTTAAGCCATAGGCATTCAATAAAATAAGAAGCTTCTAATTGAAGGTTTCAAGAATTTGCGTTCAAAATCTGGCAAAGTACAGTTGTGTACACTTACCATAAATGTAGATGTTGGTGTCTTCACTGTTGCAGTCATCACTGTAGGGTTCTTCCTGCAGGCAGGCAGCCCTCGGTCAGCCGGAATCCCAAAGTCTGGGTCCGGCGTCGGCTGTGCAGTCACCCTCCCTGACGTCAGAGCGCCAGGGGTACAAAGCTCCCAGCCGACGCCATGTTCTCCAGTTTTTCTTGCCCCAGATGTCAGGTGCCCAAAAGTAAAGGCTAAAAGTAAAACAAAAAAAATAACATACAACAAACCCCATACCCTGTAGCAAATACACCTCAGAAGAAGGGTGAAGCAGGGAACCACACCAATAAAAGTATAAGAGGGGACAGGGGGGTGGGTAACACAGACTGCAACAGTGAAGACACTCGAACATCTACATTTATGGTAAGTGTACACAACTGTACTAGGTTCCTCGTGTTTCACTGTTGAAGTCATCACTGTAGGGTTGAGTCCCAAAGCTAAGATAAAGGGTGGTGGTTATTGAGTAGAAGGGGCGGCTAGAAGGCCTTGCAAGACTGCAGAAGCAAAGCCTGCCCTGGACTTAGAATAAAGAGGGAGATTATAGTGCTTAGAGAAAGTATGCACTGAACTCCAAGTTGCAGCTTCCAAAATATCTTTGGTAGATACTCCCCTGAGAAAAGCAGCTGAAGTAGCTGCAGCTCTGGTGGAGTGAGTCCTAATTTTTCCTGGGATTTGTTTTCCATGATGAGAGTAACAAAATCTGATTCCATGAGCAATCCATTTAGAAATGGTCTGTTTTGAAATAGCTTTGCCTTGGGAATTTGCTGCATAAGAAATAAACAATTGTTCTGTTTTCCTGATATCCTTGGTTCTGTCCAGGTAAAAACTAAGCTGCCTGTGCACGTCCAAAGAATGCAAGATCCTCTCCCCCTTATTTTGTGGATTAGGAAAAAAAGTTGGCAGGTGAATATTTTGGTTTAAAGCCACTTTAGAAACCACTTTAGGCATGAAAGTAGGGTTAGTCCTTAAAGAAACCCTGTCTTGATGAAAAATAATGTAAGGTTCCACAGCCATGAGCGCTTGTAACTCCGAGACTCTCCTGGCTGAAGTCAAAGCCAGTAGGATAACGGTCTTCCATGATAAATATGTTATATCAGATGTGGCAGCAGGCTCAAAAGGAGGCAGAGTAAGTTTTCCAGAACATAATTGAGGTCCCAGGCAGGAATGGGTGGTGTCCTAGGGGGCCTTAAATTCTTTGCTCCTCTGAGAAATTGTTTCAGAAGTGGAAGTGAAAAAAATGGAGGATCTGTATTATAATGTGCAGAGATAGCTGAGGCATGTATTTTTATGGAGGAAAAAGATAAACCCTTATGTAACATATATCTGTTAGGTAATGTAAAATCAATGGAATATTTGGAATGAGAGGATCTGATTCCTGAGCATGCATCCAGGTGCAAAATCTCTTCCATTTACCTTCATAAGATTTTCTAGTGATAGGCCTTCTGGCTTCTAAGATAACATCCATGACCTGTTTGGAAAGGGTAGGATTAATCATAGACCCTGAATACGCCAGGCTAAGAGTTTTGATATAAGAGTACAGGACCTGGCCCTGATGTTGGGACAAAACATTTGGAATCTGAGGTAGAATCCAAGGAGGCTCCTGGGATAGATTCATCAGTGTTGAGTACCAAAATTGTAGAGGCCAATTCGGGGCGAGTGAAATCATCTTTGGTTTGTCCTGTTTTATCTTTAATAACACCCGTGGTAGAAGAGGTAGGGGTGGAAAGGCATACCCCGAGAGGTTCCTCCAACTGAATGAGAGAGCATCCACTTTCCATGCTAGCTTGTGATATGTCCTTGTGCAAAAAGTCTAACTGGTAGTTGTGGGGAGATTGAAATAGATCTAAGTCCGGGCAGCCCCAGGCTTCTGTAATCATCTTGAATATTTGGGTGTCTAGCATCCACTCGTGTGGGTCTGACAGGTTCCTGCTTAGGCTGTCTGCCAGAGCATTTTGTTTCCCTGGCAGGAATTGAGCTTGTAGGTCCACTTTGCAAGCTAGTGCTGTGTTCCATAGAGTCATGGCTAGTCTGCAAAGGGGGTAGGAGTATGAACCCCCTTGCTTGTTTATGTACCACATAACTGTGGTGTTGTCTGTCAGTATCAGTAGCTGCCCTGGCTGTAAAAGATCCCTGAAAGCCAAGAGGGCATTCTGCACAGCTAACATCTCTTTTAAATTGATATGTAGATGCTTCTGATCCTCTGTCCAAAAACCTTGCAAGCCTTTCCCCTGCAAGTGGGCTCCCCATGCGTAATCCGAGGTGTCCGTGGTTATCACTAGGTAGGCTGGAGGCAGACTGAAGGCTTTCCCTTTGTTTTGAAAACATGCCATGGCCCACCAATGGAATTCCTTTTGCAGGCAAGGCAAGACAGCAATCTCCGTTTCTAGACTGTGACAATGCTGGGACCATACGCTTTTTAGGTACCATTGTATCTCTCATATGCAGTCTTGCATATGGTATGAGTAGGATGCAGGAGGCCATGTAACCCAAAGCATGCAGGAATTACCTTGCAGTTAGCTGAGACATTAACACCAGGCTTTTGAAAGTTGAAGTCAGCTGTAGTTGTTTTTCTGAAGTCAGGAATGCCTTCTGGGTTGTTGTGTTTAAAAGAGCACCCAGGAAAGTTATCTGTTGAGTGGGTGTCAAATTTGACTTTTTTACGTTCACAGTGAATCCCAGGTACTTGAGTAGATTCTGAACAAATTCCAGGTGCTGGAGTAAAATATCCTTGCTGTCTGCTTGAATAAGGCAGTCGTCCAGATATGGGTAAATATGAATTCCCTTGAGTCTGCAGTAACCTACTACTGGTGCCAGGCACTTGGTAAAAGACCCTGGGCGCAGCAGACAAGCCAAAGGGCAGCGCAGAGAATTGGTAATGTTTCGAGACTGCCTTGAACCTGAGGTATCTTCTGCACTCCTGTCTGATAGGAATGTGTAGGTAAGCCTCCTTTAAATCCAATGTCACCATCCATGCATTTTTGCTCAACATTGGCAGGAGCTGCTGCAGAGCAAGCATCTTTAACTTTGGTATCTCCAGGAAAGTATTTAAGACTGACAGATCCAGGATGGGTCTCCAAGTATTTTGCTTTCTGGGAACTAGAAAGAGTCTTGAATACAAGCCTTGTCCCATCCTCTGATTTTGGAACCAGTTCTATGGACCTCATAGCCATGAGGGACCTCACCTGTTTTAATGCCTCTGCCCACTGATTTTTTGGTAGGTCTGGCCATCCGTTTTGGTCTTGGTAAGGTGTGAAAGTGGAATTTGTAACCTCTTAAAACTACATCCAGAACCCACTTGTCTTGGGTTATGTTAAGTCCAATTTCGGTGAAAAAGAGAAAGTTTTCCTCCCAGAGGAGCTTCCAGGAGAGAGGTTCCTGGAGCCATGCAGGGGGAGTCATTGAGCCTGTTTCTTATAAGATTGAGACTTATCCTCTCTACCCCTGGGAGTGGAAGCACTCCACTGTCTAGGTCTATAAGAGGTCTGTGCTTGGGCCCTCCCTCTGGGGAGCCCATCATCCAGTAACTTTGCTTTCACTTGATCAGGCAAATTTTGTTCCTTTAACCAAGCATGCCTTCTGATGACCATGCCAGTGGCAGCCACCCTGCAAGAGGCCTCCAAAGCATCAAAACCACAGTATAAGGTATGTTTCCCCACCTGCTCAGTAGCATGCATCAAATCGTGTAATTCCTTATTGTCTGCACATGCAGAAATGGTACCCAGCTTTTGTTTCATAACAGACAGAAGGTATTGCTGATATTTTAACATATGAAATTGACAATCTAAAGCCCTAATAGATAAAGTAGCAGAAGTGTACACTTTTTTACCCCATCTCTCCAAAGCTCTAGAATCCTCATCTGACAGAATAGGGTTCTTAGCAGTGGCGGCCTTAACACCCTTAGGACCCGGAGAAATGGTTTCTGGATCAGCAGTAGGATTTTTATAAAGAAACCGGTGGGAGTCAGGGACTCTAATATCTATCAGGCTTAGCAAGGGCCAGTGGAAAGGAGTCAGGAGTGAAATTAGACTCAGAAAAGACATCATCCACAATATCCAAATTAGGAGGAAGAGCCAGGGGTCTGTGTTGGTGAAGGAGAAGGAAATCCCTAAGCCTTCTCTTAGATTCAGAGTACTCCTGTCCTTCCCAGTGAAAATGTTCCCTCATGTCATGTAAAGTTTCCCCAAAAGAATAATCCTCAGGGGGAGAAGCTGAAGGAATGGATTCCTCAGCATTGGAATCCTCATAAGGAGGGAATGTATAATCCTGTTCAGAGGAAGACACTGAAAAGATAGATGCCTGATCAGGGGATTCATAATCCAATTCTTGTCTTGGCCTTTTGTCTGGAGGGGGATGTGAACCCCTAATCATAGTTAGCAAGTCCTCCACCATATTAAGCATTTGCTTTTGAGATTTAGGTCCCGGATCAGAGGAGGCCTGGGCTTGAGTCTTTGTTTTAGAAGGAGTCTTTGTCTTTGCCTTTATCTGAAGCTGCGTAGGCCTGAAAACCCCCTCGGAAGCCGGTACCTGCACAGTGGCTCTGGACCCATTCGAGGGAGCATTATCCGAAGGTCCTGCACCTAGAGTATTCGAAGGCCTAGTTGGCTCCTCGTGGGAGTCCGTTTCGGCAAGAGGTTCTGTAATGGCCGACGACAGGGGCTGCGAAAGCGCCTCACTGACGACGGCCAAACCGGCAGCTGGCTCTGATTGTAAACTGTCTGATTTGGACCTCGGAGGCCTATCCTTATCCTTGCGCCTTTTATGAACTCCAGTAGTCGGAAGCACGTCCGACGACATGTTATAATTAAATCGCCTCCCAAAGTAATGAAAAGCAAAATCGTATCTCCGTTTAATAGTACGTTGATTAAATCTAGCACAAAACTGACAACTAGCTACGTCGTGGTCAGGGCCTAGACAAGGAATACAGTAAGAGTGAAAATCCTTATGAGGTATTTGCTTTGCTTCCCATATGAAATACAATTATTAACTTTTTTTGACATCGGTCTGAAGCAAGGAAAAAGATTCCCCAACAGGGTACTTAGCTTTGAAAAGAAGAAAGTCTTCGGAATGAAGCACCAAAAATAACAGGAGTCAGCCGACTGGCACTCGCGAACTGCTTCCACCGCGTGGCAAGAAAGACTGGAGAACATGGCGTCGGCTGGGAGCTTTGTACCCCTGGGGCTCTGACGTCAGGGAGGGTGACTGCACAGCCGACGCCGGACCCAGACTTTGGGATTCTGGCCGATCGAGGGCTGCCTGCCGGCAGGAAGAACCCTACAGTGATGACTGCAACAGTGAAACACGATGAACATCTGTGTCTTTACACTACCTCAAACAATATTAGGAGCTGAATTAAACAAAAACAGGGGTGCCATAAGCCATTTACCAAATTAAAATTGGTGTTGTAAGTTATTTGAGTACTTCCAGTATCCAAAGGAAAGGCACAGCTGAAGACAGTACAGCAGCATAACAAAAAATACCCCCTTCTGTTATCAACAAAGTGTTTATAAATGCTCTTCGTGGATCTGGGAGTTATTTAATAAGGAGAATCAACACTCTCATGATTGCAATTAACTGCTTCATTCTCCATCTCATGGAGTAGTGGCATATATTCTGTAATCTGTTGTACGCAATAGCAGTCAGGTCCCCTGTCAATCCATACTCCTGGTGACTTCCGAAGGATCTGTTTGAAGCTGCCATCACTCTATAAATCCGCCTCGCACAAAACAATCACCACTCACTGTGGCAAGAAACAGTAACCAAAACAGGAAATTCAGCGGGCACTGTCTGGCCCAATGTAAATGCACCACTCACATTAGGAACTCAGGTGAAACTGTTTCAGGGTGCTTTTAAATTGTCTTCACTTAAAACAAAAACACAAAGTTGGCACCAGGTGTACCATTTAATTAGTTCCAAATCCACGGAAAGCATTTACGAGCACTCAGATGATGGCAACAGAAACTTCTGATTTTAACGAATGCCTATGGGTTAAGAGTCCCAAATGGATTTAGATTAGGGAAATTCCCAATAAGAATGGAAAAAGTATAATGTGGGATGAAAACTTGTAATTTTGGTTTTAAATAGAGTGGAATAAAGCTTATTTTTATTTGCCTTTCAGTGGTGCAACTGGTGAATAAATTGGTTATTTTTCCACTAAATGCTGGACTGTTGAGAGATACAAATGGGGGACCAGCATGTATTCACAGGTTCAAATTTTTCTGAAGTCAAAATCTAGGGTGGGTGCAAGTGCACCCCTTTGCACCTGCCTGTGGGCACCCATGTCCACAAGAAGAAAAGAAGAACAAAGGAAAATAACTAAAAATAAACATCAGAAGATGCTCACAACAATGCTGTGAAGATAAATACATTGCACACGTGTACTGTGCTGAGAATTTAGCTCCGTCAGCTGAGCAGGGATAACTCAAGCAATTCCTAGTCAGATCCTAAAGTTATGAAACTTGAACACACACACACATATATATATATATATATATATATATATATATATATATATATATATATATATATTTTTTTTTTTCCCTCAAGTAATTCCTTTATCAGGCTCACAGGGTAAGATCACCATTTGATTTATGTACTGATGATTAAGTATAGAGATGTATAAAATCTGCATATAGCTAATGCTTGCAGCATTTGTGACTCAGGCTTAGAAATAAGACCCTGTTTCATCAGTGTAATAACAGGCAGACTACATCAGGAAAATATTGTCTACACAAAAATTGCGAGTGACTGAGAAATGTAGACACAACACATTGTACCTGCTACTGTTTGAGTGTCCAGAAAGCAGCACAGACTAGACATGTTACAAGAAAGTATTTCTTCAGGAGTAGAAAAACACATTGGCTTTAATGAACAATGTCATATTGTTTGAAGTGTTTTCAGGAGACAACCTCAGGTAGGTGGTTAGGACTTGCACAAAGAAATATGCCTCAAAATTGGGAAACAAATGTAGGCAATGAGGAGGATGACACCAAGGTAATGCTTGGGAGCTGCTAGCACCCACGTCAGAATTTTCCAGTATCCAAAGGAAAGGCACAGCTGAAGACAGTACAGCAGCATAACAAAAAATACCCCCAGTTTCTGAAGGAATAATTCGACTGAGCGAGATGCATTCACAGACAAAATGACAAAACATGCTATGGGAATGAAAGAAGGCATGGCCATTGATGTACTTTCATCAGCTGTGACAAGTGACTCTGTGTGCCATAAGAATCCTCTTCCCTGGGAGGGACTATTTGCAACACCACTGCCTCATTGTGGAAAAACAGCATCCAGTAAGGAAAATTAAACAACAGATAAAGGCTGACATGGCTGTGCAAAGCAGTCACACTAAACAAACTACCAAAGTTTTTTTGCTATTTGCAAGAGCAAAGAGTTGTCAGTAAACACGAGGCAACTGCTACACTGCCTCAAAGGAGCAACTGCTGAACAACTAGCCACAGATGGGCTACAGCCAACTCTGGTGCAGTTGTATTCATGATAGGAGGGGGGACTCATTACGTAAAAATGTGGTTTAGTAAATAAGGATGGGTGGGAAAGCAAGCACTTACTTTGATGGTTTAAGGAGCTTGCACAGTATACCCACTATATCCCACTCTAGGATACCCTTCTCTAAGATTCACATAAGAATACCTACTGTACTACACTAAATTACCTTATTAAATTGCACCAAAACATTGCACAATGTTTCACACACGACGCACTGCTGTGCTGCACTGTAAGAGAATTGATATCAGCATATGATTGTAAGTCAGATAATGAGCACTGCTGCTACATTTAGCTAAAAGAACTACGGCAATGTAGCTCTGCTTTAAGTTATATGCTACAGAGAAAATTCTTACAACACTTGCATACTATGCCACACGTGAAGTTACACACTAACACACCCAGTACAGATCAGATATAAAGTGGTACACAGCCCTGGCTATTCCAGAAAAACATCAGTTGGTCTTATAGGAAAGAAAGGATTATAGTTGGGTCTCCAGACACAGAAAAACATATGTGCTCAAGACATGGATGCCAAGAAATTCACCTCAAGAATGAAGCTCGGCATTGGTACTGAGGTACACATAGTAAGGATTATGATCGCCAGTATCTGATCATGCTTCGTTACTGTACATAGCAATTTATCTATTACTGCTTCTACACTTTAAGTGGTAGTACATGGAAGTGTTAAGGAGTTTTACTGTCTTTCAAAGCCTTTGAACGTCAACAAAACAGTTCCGTCAAGCAGACACTGAGGAGAAGCAAAATGTCCCTCTGCCAAACTAACAGCTTTTAAAGCTGTTAGATGGTTCATTCTGTAATCACCTTTTATTTGTGTGTGTGGCAAGGTGAAGTTCTAACAGTGTTTAATGCTGTTTTACCTTCTGCCACGGTTCTTTGCCAGTCGACACTGTTTCTTGTTCTTCCCTAGTGCAAGACCGGAGCTAAATGGTGCAAGGGATGTTTAATAAAAGCTTGTTAAGCACCACTTGATGTCAGAAAGGTGCTTAACAAGCTTTTCTTTTTCCCTGTTGACATAACGTAATCGCAGTACTCCATGCACTACAAGGATCTTAACAGCAAATAAGCAAGTATTTCAAAAAACTAGTTACTGTACTCAAATACACAATATACCACAATGTAAAACGGTCCATACTACAATGGCAGCGAAGAAATAATACTGCTAATATAGGGTACAGATGCTACACAAGGCAGATTTATATGTAAACTCAGTTATACTGAGAGAATGAATAGGCAACAAAAGAATTACAATTGCTAGGACACAAGTGAAACAGAGATCACAAAGTGAATGACAAGATGAGCTTTGCAGAATTATGATACTGTTTAAAAGATTGTCAATGCAACCACAATGGTAAGCACTAGCAAGAACAGCTAAACATTAAAAATGAGCACAATAGAGAAAGTACTTTAAAATATCAATGCAACCATAACCAGACAGCGAGTTTAAAAGCAACATCAATGAAAGCACAACAATAATATGATAGCTGTTCAGGAATTAAAGTGTGTTGCCTATTTTTTTGTAGGTTTAAACAGAATTGATACAGTCCTACCTAGCTGAAGAATCAGGTGTAGGAATGGTGCAGCATGAACTGCAAAATGTGAGCATAGTGCTGTGCTTAGTGCAGTTTGCCAGGTCCAAGTTGGAAGATGGGTATTGGAGCAGTAGATTCCTTCTTCACTTTCAGGTGAAGGTAGCACAACATAGAGCAGGAAGCTCAGAACATAATGTCCCCCTTGACCCATACTTTCTACCTAACTGGTATGGAGTTTGGTTGCATTCAGCCAAACACCATTCTTCTAGGAGATTTCAACTATGCCTCCATGAACTGTGACACTTGCACATTCCGTAAAATGTATGCCCAGAGGTTTCTGGAGTCAATGAATATAAACTCTCTGGACCAATTTGTCCATACCCCAAATTAGAGGTGGCAAAATGCAAGACTTGGTTCTTACCTACATGGAACAGCTCTGTTCCCTACCAGTTGGAACTTCCTCCCTAGTCAAACAGGCCATAAGTAAGTCATGTTTACCATAAGATTGACACAGGAAGCATCCTCCAATAACTCTATTTAGGGATTATACTAAAGCTAATCTACGGAAAATGAGTGATGACTCGAATAAATTTAACTTCTCCTTCCTACCCACTGACCCTTCTGCATATGCAGAATCTTTTACTGCCAAATACTCTGCACATTAATAGCTGCATAGATGCACCTGTCCCCCTCCATAGTAAATGCAATGACAAGTTTAAAAATAAACCCCTATGATGGAACCCAAACATAAATAAAATCTACAAAAAAAAAAAATCATTGTACGTAAAAATAAATTTAAATCTCTAACTACCAAAAATGTTCTTGCTAAACTTAACGAGGAACCCAGATGCCTGATCAAATCAACCAAGGCTGGATAACAGGGAAAAATAGCCAGCCAGGCTAAAGATAATTAGAAAACCTTTTTAAACCATATTGAAAACCCCAGAAACAAACCTAAGCACTTTGTGCCACATGGAGGACAGCAACAGTCCTCCTCCTGTACAATGATAGAGCATCAATGGACCCAGATAATTACAGACCCATAAGTCTAAACAGTCTCATCTGTGAGGTTATGGAAAGGATCATAAGGACATAGGCAACCTACAAACTCTCAAAATTAACCTTGTTGGTTTTGTCAATGGCAAATCCTGGCAACGTATAGGTTCATAAGGAAGTACTAGGTTAACTGCCATCATGCACCGTTTTAAGTCTAGCCAGCCTTCTTTTTGTGCTCAAAATAACCTACCCCATTTGATTATAGAATGGCCTTACCCAACCCATGGTTGATAATTATATATTACCCTTTACCCTTAATGAGAATAACTGGGATCATACCTTAGATAATTTGAAGGGATTCATGCAAAGGATAAAGCATTACCATAAGTAGCACAGGGGCAGTCCTGGGTAAGTTTTCCGTTTCCCATCCACAGATCTAAGCTGAGCCTGAATATGGACAGGGATGAACTTTGCATTATGTGGATGGAGAGTCTGTTCTACAGCAGTGGTACCACTCTGAGATATACCTATCCCTCCAAACCAATCTGTTGATGTTACAAAAGAGGTTTAGATCTCTAGAATGAGTATTTCTGATGTACAGTAAATCTATCAATAATGGGCTAAAGGATGCCTTGTGTGCCAGACAGAGGTCACTTCCTAGCAGTCTGTAGGATACAGAGTATAGTGACAGTGCTTCTTGTCGATCCATGTAGGGCATGTTGTTTAGGCTTTGTATCCTTTGAATAAGGTATCTCTGTGGGTGTTCCAGTTGCTGTATGTGTCTTGACAGACACATGCCAAACAGGGCATTATATTCAATGACTAGCCTAACGAGGGCTGAGCTGGCTTTTACCTGAAAAAAGTAGATGCCAAGCAGGACGGGTCACAGCACAGAACCCTGGGGGGCTCCACTGGTCTTACTTAACCTGGCCAACTTCTTTGAGAAGATTGCTGAAGGGAAAATAGGTACACATGGCATATTGTGACCTTGCAAAGGCATTCAACACCATCCCACACTGGGGTACAGTTGACCAAATCACCCAGCTAAATGTGTAACTCAATGGGTAGGGAACTAGTTCTAATACAATTCAATATGATAGGATGGGGGCTTCTACCTCCTCCAAAAGATCTGGCACTAGCAGCATGCCACAGGGTTCAGTCCTCAGGCCACTCCTCTTTGGCATTTATTTCTTGGCGATCAAGGTTAATGTTAAGGGTTTATAGCTGTCCAAATTTGCAGATGACTGTCCAAACATATGATACAACTTGAATGACTGCAAGGCTTTCTCACCAAGAAAAAGTAGGGTTTAAATCATAAAGCAGCATCAACCATCACAAAGCTCGGTGCCAAAGCTCGGTGCCTTTTCTCAGTATCTTAAAGGCAACTGAGGGGGGTGACCTCTGCCTTCTCTGCCTCGCTTACAGAACCTCACAATACCTCACCCCTACAGACCTACTGATCATCCGAAAGTACAGTGGTGGCATAAACACCAGCTTAGGAGATCTTAATTTCTTTTGCAACACAAACTGAACATGATGGAGGGACAGATACATATCACAGAAAATACAGCTTGTTTGGAATCTGGTTGAATGGAGGGAAACAGCAAATTCACAACTGGTTTAGCACTACTGTCACTTATGGAAATGGGGTAATGTAAATACCAGGGCTCTGAGCTATCCAGACTTAGTGGCTATAAACTTCTTGGGAATGTATGGCTAGACTTCAAAAAGATACTCATTTTGCCCTACAATCATTTCCATATTTAGTATTTCCACTACACCCATTGTCAATTAACTATTTACATGGTATTTGTATGCAAGTGGAGCCTTTCTCTCTACACCTCCACTGAAAAAGGGGGTTTTGCCCACTCAAACTATCCCAGTAAACAAATTAAATATAAAAGTCACCATTGCCACCTATAGTGCGGCATACCTGCTTTACTTTAAATCTTAGTTACATTTTCATTAACAAGCAGGTAAACAGAGAAAAAAAAAACAGAGCAAGTCAGAAGAACGAGCATTATGACTGATAACTTGGAATACATTAGTGAAGCAACAAGAAAAAAGGCAGTGGAAATTCTCTCATGTCTGTTAACATACATCTCCATCAAAACCTAAAGAAAATCTGCTTAGATATATTTGGTCAGGATCCAAGGGAATAATGAAATGGTCTATATTTTCCTAAATTTTATTACTTGAAATATTATATAGCTTTATTACAATTATGCCAGCTAGATGTAGTGGTCAATGTATATATTCATTAAAACCAAAGTGTGCCTCCAGGGGTTTCAGCAGTTTACTACTACTGATGCCTCTGTGTGTCAAATTTTGCTTGTTCATATTTGCATTAATAATTCCAAAACTAATCTACATATAAGGTGTACGAAGATTTCATTGTAAAGCATAAAGAATGGCAAACACAACTGTATTGATGTTTGACCTCTATCTAATGCCGCTAAAGAGATGTTGTATTTTGTTTGTAGACCATTTGTACTGTAAGAATTTTCATATTTGTCTAAATATCTCAACATTCAGATAACACAGACAGAACTGCATAGTCTTATATGAAAGCTCACAACCATATGAAGAAAATCCTGCAAGCTGCATTTGTCTTGCTTGAACAGAACCGAGATATATGTTCATACATTAAAAAAATAATATTCACTGCCTTTATTTTGGCTTATAAAATCCAGTTTAAAGCATCAAACTGAATGAATGCTACCAATGTAAAGACTAATTTATTCTGAATGGTTTGCTATTTACAGTTTTCTAGTAATGCTTGTGGTTGCAGAGATATGAATATTTATATGAACTGCAAGATGATTTTTTAATGGCTCAAGCCACACCCACTGGGAGTTACAGGTACACACTTAAGAGCTATAATAGAGGGAATGAGTTGAAGGATATCTTGCATTACACATGTACAGATTGTCCAAAAAAAGTGAAGGGCCCATAATCTGAGAAGAGCCATGGGAAAATGGTAGATTTTAATCCACCATGGCTAGCCATCATTTTAAGGCCACAAAGAGGGACCAATGAAATTACAGAAACCCAAGTCAAACAAGTTTTTCTTCCCGAAACCTCCTTTTGAATTACTAAATTTGGGTCATAAGGGGAGTAGTACTGAAACACTCGACTCCATCTCATCCTCAACAACCCCCTTTTTCCCCATTTTTTTATATTGGGGTAGGGTGTCATGTCAACTGTCACCATCTTCCTCTATTTTGTGCCACTCTCCTTGCCTTTTTGACATGCCTGATTGTTGTAGGTCTTTTCTCACACAACCCATCTACCTCTTTGATGGATGACCTTGTTTCCTCTTGCTTTCTTCCTTTCTATCCCAAATCATCTTCACCAGACTGTCTTCTGCTTCGCAGCACATGTGCCTGAACTGCTACAATCTGTTCTTTTATTAGCTCTTCTGCAGTTGGAGCTACTATTGCTTCTGCTCTTATGTCCTCATTTCATCGGTCCTACAGTGTGCATCCTACCACCCATCTCAGGCACTTCATCTCTATCACCTCAAGCCTCCTCAGCAGTTTTGCCTTTACGGCCCATGTTTCTGTACCATACCAGAGTGCTGGCCACACCATTGTTTTGTACACTTTACCTTTCAGTCTGGGGATGGTTTC
>NC_056745.1:1034829304-1034864304 GCF_019279795.1 Protopterus annectens | reverse complement strand
TGAAAGTGTGTCTCTACAGATATATATATATATATATATATATATATGTGTGTGTGTGTGTGGGGGTATACATATACATGTGTGTGTGTGTGTGTGTGTGTGGGGGGGGATACATATATATATATATATACATACATATACATATATATGTAACGTCTGATGAAGCGGTGTAGATCGCGATAGCGCTAACGTTTTTTCTTTTTAATAAACCAGTGAATATTTGCTTTCAAGTCTGATTTATCATTGGATCTACTTTTGAGAAGATTGCATTACTTCCATCGGGGCTATATGGATATATTTGAACTTTTGGGTTTCTGTCTGGGGAACTTCTTGATATATATATATATATATATATACATACATACATACATGTGTGTATGTGGGGGGGGGTGCACCACCAGATATGTAATCACCATAAATATATCATCTGATCTGCAGAGGAAGATACTAAGCCGTAGACAACTGCTGGAATTTCATTTTTTAATGTTTCCAGATCAGTATATTTCAGAAGTGTCTTTAGTTTCCATGTTCATGGAACATGTGCACCACATTCTAATGTGCAACATGATGTGATGTGATATGCTACACAAAACAGAATGCTTAACACCTGCCCTCTCCAGTTCACTCAATGCATTAAATAAATACGAAACAAAAATGAAAAACGCATGAAAAGTACTTCCACAGATACTGGACTGAAAGACAATACATCGGCATGGAAACACTGGAATGGAAATAAGCACCCACTGTACAAGGCTTGCTCAGAGATTAAATTATGTATATATGTACATGCATTTGCTATCTCTCACTGGGAAGGTCCTCTGCAAACCCAGCCACTGGGGATGCACAAGCCAGTGCATTTCTTTGTGCCGGTCCCAAGCCCGGATAAATGGGGAGGGTTGCGTCAGGAAGGGCATCCAGCGTAAAAAGTCTGCCACATAACTTATGGCTCGAAAATTTCATATTTCCATACCTGATCGGTCGAGGCCCGGGTTAACAACGACCGACATCAGTACTGTTAGCCAATAGGGTGCTGGCGGAAATTGGGCTACTGTTGGCCGAAGAAGAAGAGGAGGGCGAAGGCATGCCCGAAGGCAGGAAGAGAGGAGGAAGGTTAGGAGTGTAGTAGTGAGGGTAGGAACTTTGAATGTTGGCAGTATGACTGGTATAGGAAGAGAGCTAGCTGATATGATGGAGAGAAGAAAGGTCGATATATTGTGTGTGCAACATGGAAGGGAAGTAAGGCCAGGTGTTTAGGAAATGGGTTCAAATTGTTCCATCATGGTGTGGATGGCAGGAGAAATGGGGTAGGGGTTATACTAAAGGAACAATATGCCAAGAGTGTTTTAGACGTGAAGAGAGTGTCTGACAGAGTGATTTTTATGAAGCTCGAAATTGATGGTGTAATGATGAATGTTGTTAGTGCATATGCTCCACAGGTTGGGTGTGCGATGGATGAGAAAGAGAAATTTTGAAGTGAGTTGGATGAAATTGTGGTGAGTGTACCCAAGGGTGAAAGACTAGTGATTGGAGCGGACTTTAATGGGCATGTTGGTTGAACAGAGGGGATGAAGAAGTGATGGGTAGGTATGGTGTTAAGGAGAGGAATGCAGAAGGTCAGATGATTGTGGATTTTGCGAAAAGGATGGACATGGCTGTGGTGAATACGTATTTTAAGTAGAGGGAGGAGCATAGGGTGACGTACAAGAGTGGAGGAAGATGCACACAGGTGGATTATATCCTATGTAGGAGGGCCAGTCTGAAGGAGATTGAAGACTATAAAGTGGTGGCAGGGGAAAGTGTAGTTAAGCAGCATAGAATGGTGGTCTGTAGGATGCCGTTGGTGATCAAGAAGAGGAGGAGGAGTGTGAAAGCAGTGCCAAGGATTAAATGGTGGAAGTTAAAAAAGGGTGATTGTGAAGTGGAGTTTAGGGAAGAGTTAAGACAGGCACTGGGAGGCAGTGGAGAGTTACCGAAAAGCTGGGAAACTACAGCAAAACTAGTAAGGGAGAATGCTAGAAAGCTGCTTGGTCTGACATCTGGACAGAGGAAGGAGGACAAGGAGACCTGGTGGTGGAATGAGGAAGTACAGGAGAGTATACAGAGGAAGAGGCTGGCGAAGAAGTGGGATTGTCAAAGAGATGAAGAAAGTAGACATGAGTATAAGGAGATGAGGCGCATGGCAAAGAGAGAGGTGGCGAAAGCTAAGGATAAGGTGTATGGAGAGTTGTATGAGAGAATGGACACTAAAGAGGGAGAAAAGGACTGTGCCGATTGGCTAGACAGAGGGACAGAGCTGGGAAAGATGTGCAGCAAGTAAGGGTGAAAGGTACTCACAAGAGAGGAGAGTGTGTTGAGTAGATGGAAAGAGTATTTTGAGAGGCTGATGAATGAAGAGAATGAGAGAGAGAGAGAGAAGGTTGGATGATGTGGGGATAGTGAATCAGGAAGTGAGACAGATTAGCAAGGAGGAAGTAAGGACAGCTATGAAGAGGATGAAGAATGGAAAGGCTGTTGGCCCAGATGACATCCCAATGGAAGCATGGAGGTGCTTAGGAGAAATGGCAGTGGAATTTTTAACTAGATTGTTTAATTAAATTTTGGAAAGTCAGAGGATGCCTGAGGAGTGGAGAAAAAGTGTTTTGGTACCTATCTTTAAGAATAAGGGTGATGTGCAGATGTGCAGAGCTGCAGTAACTACAGAGGGATAAAATTGATCAGTCACAGCTTGAAGTTATGGGAGAGAGTAGTAGAAGCTAGGTTAAGAAGGGAGGTGATGATTAGTGATCAGCAGTATGGTTTCATGCCAGGAGAGAGCGGTGTTTGCTCTGAGAGTGTTATTGGAGAAATACAGAGAAGGTCAGAAGGAGTTGCATTGTGTCTTTGTAGACTTGGAAAAAGCATATGGCAGGGTGCCTAGAAAAGAGTTGTGGTATTGTATGAGGAAGTCGGGAGTGGCAGAGAAGTATTTATTTATTTATTATTTATTTTATTTTACATTTGTTGACCGGGCTAGTCCAGCTGGATTCATGTCCATTTTCAGTGGAGGCCCGAGCAGAAAAGCTCCAAGGATACAAACAAGATAATAAACATAAAGAATGAACAATAAACACATTTTACAAAGGCAATAAGCAAGAATGCAGTGATTTTAGTACAGGTAATACAAATCTAAAAAGAAGACAAGTAAAACACCTAAGTAAAAGGAAGGCATTAGCTGCTTTCAGTACAAAATTAGGTGTTAATGAAGTTCAATGTATAATACATACTTGTTAAACCAAAAAATATATATATATATATGGTATTTTTTTTTTTTTTTTTTTTTTTTTTTAAGAGAACACTAGTAACTATAGAGGTATTAAGTTATTTGTAGTCAGACAGAATATTGTAGTGATGAATAAAGAATTATGATAGGGGATAGATGGAAGTAGTTAGTCAGGATTGGTGCAAGAGCAAAGCCAGAATTTGTTCAGATGTATTAGGAGTTGTTTCTTGAAGAGTGGAAGAGTGGCTAGAGAGGATATGTGTGAGGGAAGATTATTCCATATTTTGCCAACTGAGTTGGAGAATAGGTGGTTACCTGCAGAGTTAGTAGTTCTAGTAGTGTTAACTTGTAACTTCTCTGAAGAACGTAGTTGTTTCAGGTTATTATAGGGAGTCAGGAGGCTGCTAAGAGCAGGTGTTTTTGATGGTTGATATAGGATTTTGTGTGCTATTAGGAGTTGTTGATAGATAAGCTTATTAGGAAGTTCTAACCAGTGTAAATGTTTTAAATTTATACATTGGTGAGTTCTAGACTGAGATGCTGTAGCAAATAGAGCAATATTATGGTAAGATGTAGTCAGTTTCCTGAGGTTGCTTTTAGAGAGATTAGTGTAAATAGAGGAAGCATACAAAAGGGTGGAGATAAGATGTGATTGGGCTAAGGTGGTCCGTGCTTCAGGTGTGAGGAAGGGCTTGATTCTGTACAGTGAACCAATCTTTTTATTAACTGCTTTTATTGTGTTATTGATGTGATAATCATAGTTAAGATTATTATCAATAGTAACACCAAGCAGTTTTGTTGTAGGGTCGGGTGAAATGTGGGAATTATCACTTGTAGTAATAGTGAAGTTTAGTTGAGTAGATTTGTGGGTAGGTGAAAAGAGTAATAGTTTAGTTTTTTTGGGGTCTTGGGAGGTTTGGGGGACCAAGTATGTAAGAGTGGTACAGGATATGTACGAGGGTAGTGCAACAGTGGTGAGGACTGCAGTGGGAGTGACAGATCTGTTTAAGGTGGAGGTGGGATTTCATCAAGGATCAGCTCTGAGTCCTTTCTTATTTGCAGTGGTGATGGACAGGTTGACAGATGAGATCAGACAGGAGGCCCCGTGGACTATGATGCTTGCAGATGTCATTGTGATCTGTAGTGAGAGTAGGAATCAGGTTGAAGAGACTCTGGAGAGGTGGAGATATGCTCTAGAGAGCAGAGGAATGAAGGTCAGCAGGGCTAAGACAGAATATATGTGTGTAAATGAAAGGGAGGGAATGGTGAGGATGCAGGGAGTAGAGTTGGTAAAGGTGGACGAGTTTAAGTACTTCGGATCAACAGTTCAGACTAATGGTGAATGTGGAAGAGAGGTGAAGAAGAGAGTACAGGCAGGGTGGAATGGGTGGAGAAGAGTGACATGAGTGATTTGTGACAGACGGGTGCCAGTAAGAGTGAAAGGCAAGGTCTACAAGACAGTAGTGAGACCAGCTATGTTATATGGGTTGGAGACAGTGGCACTGACCAAAAGGCAGGAGTCAGAGCTGGATGTGGCAGAGTTAAAGATGTTAAGATTTGCACTCTGTGTGACTAGGATGGATAGGATTAGGAATCCGTATATTAGAGGGTCAGCTCATGTTGGACAGTTTGAAGACAAAGCAAGAGAGAAGAGATTGTGTTGGTTTGGACATGTGCTGAGGAGGGATGATGGGTATATTGGGAAAAAGATGCTAAGGATGGAGCTGCTAGGTAAGAGGAAAAGAGGAAGGCCTACGATAAGGTTTATGGATGTGGTGAGAGAGGACATGCAGGCGGTTGGTGTGACAGAGAAAGATGCAGAGGATAGGAAGAAATGGAAAGAGATGATCCACTGTGGAGACCCCTAACGGGAAAAGCCGAAAGATGATGATGATGATGATGATCTCTCACTGTGAAGGTCCTCTGCAACGGGCAATGGTGGGAAAGAATCAACAGCAGTGAAAAACAGACCAGACAGAAAAAAATGACATTTATTACATCAAGTGAGATTAGGTAAAGATTTTCAGAGAACTGCAGTTTAGCACTGTGGTATTAGCCCTGCAAATACAGGTCCAGTCCAATGATGTCAAGTAGGAATTAACAAGTCTTTAGCATTCTGTATTCCACTGGATAACTACATATGCCTAATATGGTGATATTCACCAGACAAAGACACTGATTGTTACTAATTGTGAAACCAAGTACTCTGCAGTCAAGGAACAGGGTATTATCACGTTTTTAATAGCCCAATCAGACAGTGGCAAAGAGTGTTACAAAGACATTTTACAGGTGGGGGTCAGAAACTGCTGCATTAAATCCAAGTTAGTTAATAAAGTCAACTATACACATATCAGAATGAAACTAATTACAGTTTAAATCCAATGATTCGAGAGCTAAAGCATCCTTGTCAAGAAACAATTAATTTGAATCTGAAAAAAATCAATAAGGATTAGAAACAACTGTAGTAAGTCTATGTCAGAGACACCACATAACCCAATTAGTTATCATACTTTAACTTTATCACTATTGACCATTTTCAAGGTTGTCTCCAAAATAATCATTTCTGTTCCTTAAATACAAGTCCTACTCCTCCAATACAGTTTGACATATTCAAATGAAGTTTTTAGACCGCAAGAGACCCGGATAATTACCTACAAAAGGCACATAAAATCATGCTCCTAACTTCAAATGTAAAGAAGCAGGTGCAACTTGAATTTCAGTGGCACAACATTTATAGGATCATAGGAGGTTACTAGCCTAATGGCCCTGGGGCACTTCCAAGCCTAGCAAAGAGTTTATTCCCAAAAACAAATCTCAGTCAGCACCTGTCAACCCTGTCAATGAGGGACACAGCTGGAACCCCTTGGGCAAATTTGTGGTTTCCCATCCACTCATTATGTGCTTGAAGAGGGTCAGCGAGATGCTCTGTTTAACGTGTATGGGAAGTCTACTCCAGAGATGGGGCAGCCTCTGGGAGACAAACCTGTCTCTCCAACAGGTATTGTTGATGTCACATATTAGATTCAGGCCTTTTGAGCGGGCAGTGCATGAGGGGTTATACTTAGGGATATGGAGCATCTTTAGTAGGGCAGGGTCCGAGACTGCCTTGTAGGCGAGCCACAAATCATCCCTAGTACAGCAACAGTGATTTCAGTCGGTCAGCACAGGACAAGTGCTGGAGACCATGGATTTTCTTTGTGAGGTATTTCAGTGGCCTTTCCAGATGGTGCAGATGTTTGGAGAGGTACAGCCCAAATGGAGTGTTATACTCAATTGGTTTAATGAGGGGAGGAATACAGAGAGGTAATAACCTCCTTTTTTCTGGATGCAATCCCTTTACTTATGAGATGAACCAAGTAAAAGGCTTTTCTGATCACTGCCGCTACATGATGGTCGAATGTGAGGTTATCAACCTGAGTGCCCAGGTGTCTCACCACAGGTTGTGTGTTAGAGGGGTTGCCATTGATGTGGTAATCAAAAAGGGTCATGTTTTTGCCAAATGGCATGATGATACATTTTTTTGCATTTAGCTTGAGGCCATGACTTTGGCACCAGTCATTAGTTGCCGAGAGACTCTTGCAGTATGTGAACATCATTTGGGGAGTCAATGACAGCATCCAACTTACAGATGTCTGCAGACATGGTCAGCCACAGGCCTTTTGTCTATGCTTGGACCTCTGAGAAATAGATGCCAAACAGTAGGGGTCACAGGACAGATCCCTGGAGAACTCCACTAGTGACAGGTCTGCTATTGGAGGTGGAGGTGAGGATTTTGAATTTGAGAGTCCTGTCGGAGAGCTAGTTTGGCACCCATGAGATAGAGATTTACGCCAAGTTGTGTTAGCTTATCGATGATCCCCTAGTGGGAGATTGTGACAGTGACTTCAGTCTGTCAACATAGGAAAGGTGTTGGAGGCCTTGGGCAAGACAAGGTAAGCTGTATGTACTGACTTCCCTTCATGGAGGGCCCTGGTGATAGTCTCAAATAAGTCAACCAGGTTCAACAAGCAAGATCTGTCCTTGACAAATCCGAACTGGGTGGGGTTAAGTGCTTGGAGATTGCCTATGTCCTTCTTTATGAGATGCATAATAACACGCGCCATGGCTTTACAGATCAGACTTGTCAAGGTAATGGGGCACCCCCTTTGTGCAAAGGAATGACAATGGCAGCTCTCCATTCTGATGGAATGAATCCAGTACTGAGGCTGTGGTTGAATAGGGTGCTCAACGGCGAAGCCAGTTCTTGCTGGAAATGGTGCAGAATACATCCTGGGATACTATCAGGTCCCATGGAAGATGTGTTCTTTGCCATGGACAGAGCCTGTAACACTTGATCCACAGAGATGTGAGGTGCAGTACAAGCATCGGGGATGTTGAAAGGGTCTTGGGGGAGGGCAGTGGGATGAAGTTTGGGCTGAACCTATCTGTCAGCAGGTTGGCCAAGTCAGCAGGATCAGTGTAAGTGATACTGTTAACTACTAATTTGGAACAAACCTTGGCTTTGCCACAGAGGTTCCTGACATAACTGAAGAAGACTTTATGGGTATCCTTTGTTATGGAGGCTAGTTTCAATTCATAATTGGCCTTGGAGGTTTTCACTAGTGATCTAATCTGCTTGTTGAGGCTAAGTAGGGAGTTTTTCCAATTTGGAATTTGTTCCCTTTTATCCTTGGACAACAATTCTGATAGAGGATGACCACCAAACAAGTCTGTGTTTCCTTGAGGAGCAGGTTTTAGTTCTATTGGGTAAGGCTGATTTCATGGAGTTGTACAGATGCTTGTATACTGCACTGGCATACTGTTCAACATAGTTGTATGCATCCTCTGAGGGGGTGGTGGAAAGCCACAGACACCCTTCCTTAGGAGGTTGTAGCCAGCTTTTGAGAAATATTTTAGCTTGATTATGGTTGGGGGAGAGAAACTTTGAATGAGACAGTCCGATGATCTGATCTCATCAGGGAAGGACATACTATGGGAGTGGTGCATCGGTCACCCATGTTGGTAAAAAAAAGTCCAGAATGTTATCTTTCCTTGTGGGAGATGAAACGAGCTGGTCTAGTGTGTTAGAATTGATGAAGTTGAGGAATCATTGATAGAGTGCATTAGTGCAAGAACAGTTCACCCAGTCTATGTTGGGGCAGTTGAAATCACCAAGGATCAGGGTGTTAGGGGGTACACCTTGATGGAGTCAAGTAGATCTAAGTAAAAGGAGAGTCATGGAGCGGGGTTCTATAGCTAGCTATAACTTGGATGGGTGTCTTGCCAACTGTCAATTGTACCTGGAGTAGTTCCAGTGCGTCATGCTGGCAAACCAGTCTGGAGGTGCGTCTGTCCTTAAGATAGAGACACCACCACCCTTCGTCTTCCCAACCTCATTTTGGGGTCGGAATATGTGGAATGAAGTATAGCCTGGTAAGGCAGGGGTGCTCTCCCCAGCCCTGAACCAAGTTTCCGTGACTGCACAGACATCAGCAACTTCCAGTGCAAGGAGGGCCTCCAGCAAGTCCATTTTCAGGGTAAGGCTCCTAGCGTTAAGCAGCATGACTTTCAATTTGCTTTTTGACAGATCTTTAAAGTTGAAAGGTTTGTCTTTGGGGCATTGCCTAAAAGAGGCACAATGAGAGCCTTGGCCAGAATCTGGAAACTCAGTGATGACAGGTGAAGGCCATCTCTGGCAAAGCATCGTGGCCTGTCGTCCATGTTGAACCCAGGACCTTCTGAACTATAGCCAAAGCATATTTAAAAGAACGAAAACATTTCTACAAAAATCCATAATCACTCCAGACCCATAGTCATAAAATGATTTTGCTAGCTTTTACTTGTTACTTCGAAGAGAACGGATTGCTACCATTTTATTTCAACCCGAATGTTTTGCATATGCTTTGGTTTGTCTCTTTCTAATAGCCATTACGAACTTACTTTGAAACTTCCTGCAAAAAGAAATTTCTCTACACTATTTCCGTATTATCCTATACAATTTCTATAAAAAGAAAGTGCCTATTTAAACAATGCACAGCATAAACTAACAGCAATAAATGCATAGAAACAATATCATCTCAAATGTGTGCATGTCCGTCTGCACTTGTAAAACACGTTTTTTACTATAACAGTTAAAAAGATGAAAACCACCACCATGCCTGAGATTGTCTAATAAATGTTCCTAGTTCCTTTTTATTCTATCATAAGAATATTTGAATGATCTAATTATATTTACAGAGCCTGTCAAATACCAAAAAAAAAAAATCGCCAAATAGCTATGTAGGCCTGCTGGTAGTACTTAATACAGGAGTGTATATCTAATAACATTTCAAGTCTCTGTGCCACACAATTCACTTAGAAAATGCAATTAAACTTTTTCATGTAATATTAGTGAGTGCGCATAAATCTACTGACAAAAATGTCCACATTCAGGAGAAATTTCTATGATGCTTACTTCTGCTGCAATGCAGTTTAAAACAAACCCATTTCTGGCATGCATGCTCACCTTCAAAACCACACTAAGCCATAATGCAAACAAGCTATAATGTGACATGCAAAACAGTAACTATGAAATGCTTGTAAAACCCTGCATTTGGAAGCTAAAAGTCATATGCCTGTTGCCCTCCTGGAATTCTAAGTAAAATGTTCAAGTAATTATACTTGGATATTTGGGTACCCAATGCACCTTGGGGTGCAACTCTGCTTTAAGGAATTACATGCAGCTCAATGCTGCCATGGTCAGTTTAGGAAGTTTTGGTATTAGCATCTATCTATTAATGTAAAAGTTTCTTTTACAGGAAAAATGCATCTTATTTCAATTCTGATTCCTGGTGTAATAACACAATATAAATACATTTAAACATATATTGCATGCTTTACCTAAAACAGAGCTTGTATGCCCACTCAAACGGTAACAGATATAACATAACCTGCCATACTTTTATCCAATAAGACTGCATTTGTTATATATTTAGGCAGTGCCATCTTTAAGGAAGCACTTTTTTAAAATATAAACTGCCATGGAACATATATAGGTGGCAGACAAGATACAAAGTATGGCTTCTAGTATAAAATAAAGAAATACACATCCACTTTGAAACTGTGTCATCATTTGCTCTTGCAAACGTGACTTGTTTGATGGCATGAATTTGAAGATAAATGCCACCTATCTACATAAATGTATACTTTTATTGCTCATTCAATGCCAACATTCAATAAACAATTCTAGATACACCTGGAAATTATCTATATACACTTTAACATAGTTTGATGGCATTACCCGGAAGGGACGGGCAGGAAGAATCCTACAGGGGGTGTTGGACTGCTAGGCAAATAAAATCATAAAAGCAGTTTAGAACTTTCATTTAAAATGCTTACACAGGTATTAGAATTTGGACAACCGGGTACAGTAGAAGCAGGCCATTTAACCTTTCACCTGTTAGTCAGGTAATTAGGAACAGAGGGAGAGACAGCTACCTAGATCACTAATATCCAAAAGTATAACAGCAGAAATTACAGGGTCAAAGAAACTGAGTGCACATTTGAGGAATATGCAGAACCTTAAAGAAGACAAGGGTACACTGCTGTCAAGAGAGATGGATCATGAGAAAGTGATAAGACTGAAAACCACATATCCTGTAGGAGTGGTGAGGAAAATGAAGAGTTTTCAGCTCACTGGGGTGAGTTACTGGCCCCGATGCATCCTAACAGGATTACTGGACTGCACTGTAGTCGATTTGCTAAAATACGTTTTATATGTAGTTGAATCAAGGATGAGATTTTTATTTTCCCTGCTTGCCAATGTTATCTGCCGGTACCATCTGAGAGAGTCTATTTCATTCTTTTAAAAACTGTATGCCTAAAGAATGTCTACCTGATATCCCTATACTCAGTGTGTGCCCACAGAGTCTCACCCACAGACTATGAAATGCAAAACTAAATTCCATTGTTATACTGTAGGCTTGAAATAAGAACTTTCTACTTTGCCAATTTTTCCCATTCGTCAACAGGAAGATTCGCATAAGGGAAAATCCTCCTCATTTGTCTTTTTATTACCCACCAGAGAGACCCAAAATGGTAGTTTAGTCCTGCCAATTTACTAAACTGCTGGTGCTCACCTGAGCAAGACCCCCAAAAAAAGAAAAGTGTTCTGCTTCCAAAGCCTCAGCAGCAGAGAGAGTGAGAGAGAGAGAAAAATGCACAGGAAAATGCACATTATTGTGAACGGCACAGTGGTGCAGCGGTAGCATTGTCGCCTCACAGCAAGAGGTTCTCCGGTTCAATTCTTGGCCAGGGTGCCTTCTGTGTGGAGTCTGCATGTCCTCTCTGCATCTGTGTGGTTTCCTCCCACGTTACAAAGACATGCATTGGCTTTGTTCCAAGTCGGAATTTCCCGGTTAACAAACGTTAAATAAATAAAATAAATAACCATTACCTTTCCATACTGCTGCAAAGAGACAGCAAACTGTTGGTACTACTATGAACGGCTACCTGTTCATACTGCACTGTGAAATGTTACTAACTTGTATTTCTAAGGAGAGCGTTTATCTAATGAAGCCTTGACGAGAGAACTGTTAGAGGTGACAAAACTTCTGCTAAAGTGACTGTTAACTTGTTTACACTACGAAGCCCAGCTGGCTAAAAAGAAGTAATAATCTTTTATTTTTCTTTGGTAATGGTCCTTTTGTCATTGTTTATTTAGGTCATATGTAGTGACCTTCAAAGGTTTAAGATACACGTCACCATTTACAATATAATTGCTTTATTTCTCTGTAATAAATCTACAGTTATAAACCAGAATAGGCGTTGAATGCATCCAACATCTTACACACACACATATGACAGAGATACACATACATGCATGTGTATCTTTGTATATTTACAGGTTATAAAAATTCATACATGCATACATTTAAATATGTATATATAGCTATATAGATATTAATATACACATATGTATATAAAAACTATCTGCACAATACGTGAACCACTTGACAGACCACCGTATAAAACTGTGGCATACAGCAGCAGCTAAAGTGATTGCAAAAGTTAACATTTGCAGTCCCACTCAAAGAACATAAAAAAAAATTACCCTCACACACAAAACCACATTCAGTACATTAATGAAAAACACTTCAGCTAGGTTTTAGCCAAGGACTTTGCTCCCTCCTATCCACTCACGCTAACTCCACGATCACGCATGTGAAACCAAAGTGAACCAATTATACTACTGCAGTCGTCAACCCACTCTATAAGCTGAATATAATACAAAGCAACCCTCAAAAATTTGCAGAAAAAAACTACAAAAAAAAAAATATATATATATATATATATATATATATATATATAAAATTTTATATGTATATATTTTTTCTTTTTTATATTTATATCTAATGCGTGTGTGTGAATACCCACACAGAAAAACTTTTGAAACCAAAAAGCAAAAAAACAATAAAAATAAGAAACCCACAGTCCACAGAGACTAAGAGTACAGCAGCGAATAAACATGCAGTAAAATGCAAAATAGTACAAAATGGTGGATTAGCGCTTTTGCTTATTAAAAGTTTATATTTAATAAATGGAAATGCTAATCTACTGTTTTGCATTTTCTTAAAGATTGTTGGTAACTTATTTGTGAAACTCTCTCTCCAAAAACCTTAGAAAAATATGGGGAAACATACGTGTTCATCACGATGCACTGACAGTGGATCTATGTACCATCTTCAGTTTTACAGATCTGAAAAGAGATGAACATAGCTCTGTCCAATACATAGAGCAGTAGTAAAAAAAAAATCCTCTTCTACTAACAGCCACATAGAGACCATTCCTTGTTCCCCAAGACTTTCTCCTTCTACCTCTTGTGTAAAACAAACAAAACAATTACCTAAAGACAAAACATCACTCAGCTTGATATAACCATCGGCAGCAGACACAGGTGCCAAACCAGGGATGAATTTCTGGTTTCCCATCCAATTGTCCACGCTGCACTTGAATTGGGTTAGGGAGGAACTCTGCTTCACATGGATGGGGAGCTTGTTCCATAGATGGGGTAGTCTCTGCGATACATACCTTTCGCTCCAGCAGGTCCTATTTATATCACAGGTAAGGTTTAAATCTTTAGAACGGGTAATTCTGGTGCTGTTTGTTTTGTGAAAATGCAGGTCGTCTATCAGCATGGGCTCTGACAATGCCTTGTATGCCAGGTATAGATCTCCCCTCAAAAGCCTGCAGGAGACAGAATACAGGAATAGGGCCTTGAGGCGGGTCTGCATAGGACATATTACTTAAACCTCTGTGGACATTCCAATTGTTGGATATGCCTGGTTAGGTACATACTAAAAGGGGCACTGTACTCAATGATTGGTCTGATGAATGCAGAATACAGTGGAACAACGACTTCCTTGGACTTAGATGCCATACCTTTGTTTATAAGTTACGCGACACAGAGTGATTTCCTCACCACTGTAGGCACATGATGATCAAAGGCTAGATTACTATGTGTGTGTGTCCCTAAGTCCCTGACTACTGGAGTCAACTATAAGGGGTGTATTGTCAATGTGATAGTTACCAAGGATGGCTGACTTCCCAAAGGATAGTATTATGCATTCCTTGGCATTTAGTTTTAGTCCATGACTCTGACACCAGTTGTTTGTCTGTTTCAGCCCCTCCTGGAGAAGATTTGTGTCAATGTGAGATTCAATGACCGCTCTTAATTTAAAATCATCTGCAAATTTAGTCAGCCAGAGACCACTGACATTGGCTTTGACTTCTGAGAAGTAAATGCCAAAAAGGAGTGGTCCAAGGACTGATCCCTGAGGGACTCCACTTGTGACTGGCCTCTTTGTAGAGGTGGACTCCCCAGTTATAACTTCCTGTGTCCTGTCTGTGAAGTAGCTGTCTATCCCACTGGGTGACATATGGGTTTGTACCTAACCTCTTGAGTTTGTCAACAACACCCAAGTGGGATACTGTGTCAAATGCCTTGGCCAGGTCAAGGTAGGCAGTGTGAACGATTCTGCCCTCACACATTGCTTTGGTGACCTTGTCAAAGAAGTCCACATGGTTGAGTAGGCATGATCTGCCCTTGACAAAACCAAACTGGGCGGGGTCCAGTGTCTGGAGGTTTACTGTTCCGTTTTTTTCTAATACGATCACTGACCTATCCATTTTACTACAGTAGTTCTCCATTTTGACTTATCCTTTACTGTTTATCCCAAACCTTGACAGGCATTGCAAAGGTTCAATAATTTACATGCACTGTGGTAGCAAAAGCTCTCCTAGTTGCAGGCTTACATGTATCCTTCCTCTATACATAACAGATAGTTCAATATGACTTTTTGCTAAGTCATAACTACCTACTCTTGTTTGTTACTATTAACAAGTGTAGACATCCTCAGATTTTTTTTGACAACTGCTGAGACTTCCCAGGCTAGACCACATAAGCTTGCTATACATTGTCCCATTCCATTCCTAGGTTCCTGTCATAATTTCAGACCACTTCTAATGATACACATCACTTCCTACTTTCACAACACTTACACCCCATACATCACATCACTCATACTTTCATTCGTACTTTAACATTCCCACAGATAAACAACACTTCCTGTTCTCACACCACTTTATCCTCAGTATTTCAGCCCTATACGTATGTTTGCCTTTCACAGCTTTACAAAAACGTTCCACTTTAAACTCCATATAAAAGTTTAATTTTCATTTATAAACTAATCTTTTTTTCCTTTATAAACTAATTTTTTAACTGGTCCTTGACCCATAAAACTTACCCAAACCAGAATTTTAACATATTTTCAGTGAAACGGTTGTATTTTGTTCACACTGCTATGTGGAAGAAATTCCCTCACCATACCCCAGCTTTAAACAGGTATACTGTTAACAAGTTACTGCACAAACATCAACCAGTACATTTCCCACGTTACATTCAAAAAGTAACAGTTTTATTCATTATACCATTAATTTTAAAATTCTTGACATCAGCCCTAACAATAGCCCACCATCTACCACACAAATCAAACCCAATAATCCAAACTGCAGGAATCCCATGCCAAAATATCTTTCAACAGCCTATATTTACATTGGTAGTATTAACAATAAGTGGTCAGTAGCAGAGCATTGGCTAACAGCAATACTAAAATAATAGCAATTACTGAACCCTGGTTAAAAAAAAAAGGACAGTTGGACATCACCATGCATAGGACATTACCACCAATCCACAGGTAACATAACTGGCTCTAGAGAAGGGGGGGGGGCTGTTTTAATTCAATCATAAAAATACAAGCGCATCTGGTACTGTACAGGGATAAAGCCCTGACTACAATACAGCTGACCAGAGTTTGAGTAGAGGCTCGGCTACTGATGGAAGCGACAAGGAGGGATGGGTGTCACCATCCTGGAATGGCAGGGTGTACCTGTGGGTGTCTAATGTATCGATTCGTGGTTGGAGCCTGAGGAAGACACATTGGTAGGTCTGCCTAAAGAGGGGTACAGGGTGGAGAGAAGGCTGAGACATAGTGAAGGTGGGGCAATATGCTGCAAGTCTCCATTGCACTCCCACCCCCACCCCACCCCAGGCATACCACTAGGTCCATGTAGAGAGGGGGGGAATGGGTAGATCACATGTAAACTCCCCCACCAGATGGGTGTACATTGGAGCCAAGCTCCTGGATGCCTAGTTTGACTACTGCCCCCAGTAACACTAAATTAAGTCTATGAGGTTAAGTAAGAATGTTTGTAGACCCTGAGTGGACAGGTACCAGAGTGCCAGGCCAGTATCATGAAGGACAGTACAGCGATCCCAAATAAAATAGAACCTTTAACCCAACTCTCGCCTCTAAAATCAATAACCCCAAAAGATGATCATCCTAACTGGACAACTGCATAAACTTTAGTAGGTGAAAATACTAAAATGCTACTTGAAAATATATGCATGCTGACTTCCTCTTCTCCAAAACCTATCCACATTAAAAACAATACTATCATACTCAAAAATAATAATAATAAACTGATCATATTTTGTGACCTAAATTTCAACTGTGATGGCCCACGTAAGTCCACTATCAACAGATTCTTCCAACTAAACAATATGACCCAGCCAATAAACACTGCAAACAGATCCAACAAAAACACAGGGAAAAATTCAGTTATTGGCATACCTACCAAATAATATTTCAGAAAAACTTCAAGCAATGCTCATACCACCCTCTGCACTAAATTACCACTGCCAACCTGTTACTAATGGACAGTACAAGCATTACTTCAAACTATATTACCAGGAATACTCCTGATGGTATAAGTTATGCACAACTGAGTAAATTACAGTAGACAGGCTTGTCCTTAGTCTATACTGCAGATAATACTACAGCAGTTCTAGCAACATTTTATAATCTTCTGCTCTCAATTTAAGTAGACTTTTCCCTCTTACGCACAGACAAATATCTACAAAAAGGTTACAATGGCTTTCATTGAACTTAAGTAAAATAATCAAGGTAAGAGGTCAAGCCTGGTCCACTTAGAAAGCCAACATTCCTGATTAAAAAAAGTACATGTGATTTCTTAAACTAGAGAGAGACAAGAACTGCTAATAATGCTACAAAGGCACCTCTCCTTGGGAGTAATAACTTGAAAATGCCAAACTATTATGGCAAACTGTTAAACAAATCAGAAGAGCCAAACTAATTTCCAAACAGCAAAGTAAAACATAATGCATACTTAGTTGATCCTAGTGATTGCATTTTCCCTCACCTACAATGCCAGATAAGGTACTTAAAGACCCACCCCAGACTGTCAATCGTCCTTCGCCAATATCTACACTATTCACCCTTTCCATTTAAAACCATTACTGCAAAGTCAGTGGAAAACATGTTAGGCAATTTACCTTAAAGCTACAATCCATGCTTTCACAACCTTTATTTACTAAAATTTTCAACCATTCCTTAGCAATCAAAATTGTCCCACCAAGCTTGTATCACTCCTTATAAAACCCCTAACTAAAGTATCTAACCTCACTTATAGGCTCAAACCAAATGTTTGCCCATTGGCAAAAGTCCTTGAGAAACTGGTATATTATCAAATACTGGAATACATTACCAAATAAGATATATTTACTGAGACAACACAGCTACAGATCCAAACACAGTATTATCATCACTGCCTTATATGACCTAACTGGCCAAATCTATACAACCATCCATCCACAACCCCTTTTCCCATTTTTGCACATGGAATTGGGATGTCACTTGAACAGTGACAATCATCTAGAGCCAAGGTTCACACTGCTGGGTGGCTAGCCAGATCTATCATAACATGGAAGAAGTTGAACTGACTGGAATGATACTTTTAAACCTTAAGTATGCATTTGAAAAATTACCTGTTAAAAATAATAATAATGCTTGTTAAAAACACTAGTTAGAAACACGCTGCCCTAGTACATTGTAAATAAAACTTTTAAATATATAAAACTTCATATATATATATATATATATATATATATATATATATATATATATATATATATATAGTTGTATGACAATGCTCATACAATACACTTGTGAAGATATATCATGACAAGTATTAAAAAGTTTGTATTGATATACCATGGCGTGTGTTTAGAAAATTAATTAATATATCATAGCATGTATTTAAAATATATAAAATATCATGGCATGTATTTAACAATTAATACTTGATGTATCATAGCATGTATATAAGCATGTATTTAAAAATTACATCATGACATGCATTCATAAATTAAAAAAATTAAATAATCCATATATCATAACAAATATTCGCAAACCTTTCTATGAAATATTCTATTTAATCAAAATACAATAAAAGCTATTTTTTGATTAAATAGAATATTTCGTAGAAAGGTTTGCAAATATTTGTTATGATATATGGATTATTTAATTTTTTAATTTATGAATGCATGTCATGATGTAATTTTTAAATTTCCTTCCTGTTGTGTTTCCTGCACCAGATTATTATCACATTTACGTTGTTGCCTGTGAGTTCCATTTGAAAATGCTGATCATACTGTTTCTGAGCAAGCTAAAATACGCCGGCTTTGCTCCTATAGTACTGCAATGTTTTGATGGCAACCTGTCTAGTATTACATTCCACATAAATAATGGGCATTATCGCAAAAGATGTACTAGAGTGATCTGTAGTTGGATTAATTTGTTCTCACGTTTTATTACGGACTTGCCATCTCACCTACCCAATATAGGTTGTACACTGAACTTTGCAGACTTAAAGCCCACAAAAAAACTTAATCAACTTTAAAAAGAAGTTATGTACTCAACATAACGTTCCATGTTTGTAGTCCATCTCGCCCTTCATTCTTACATATGGGTTTATTACAAAGCTCAAAGTCTTCTAGTTGGCTCATGCACTCCCATAGTGCAGGAGTACAATCCCCAGATCTTGTTTGCTGCTAAACTATAGAAAGACAGAACTAAAGCCATCCAGAAAGAACAACAATAACGAAAGGTCTCCACCTATTTATGGAAAAATTATCCTGTCTCCAGATCATTCCAGGACAGGGGTAGGAGGGTGGGTTCGTAAGAATGAAGGGCGAGATATACTACAAACATGGAACGTTATGGAGAGTACATAACTTCTTTATGTTCTGCAGTCCTATCTCGCCTTCATTCTTACATATGGGACAGTGTCCCTAGCACCTTATTCTTAGGTGGCTCATGGAAAAATACTCCTGAGTACCGTGGAACCAAAGAAGGCTCTGCCCCTAGAGGTCAGGTCCAATTTGTAATGAGTAATAAAGGTGTGAGGGGGTAGCCCAGGTTGCTGCTGCACAAATATTATAAATTGGAACTCTGGCTTGGAAGGCTGCAGATGTAGACTGGGATCGTGCAGAATGAGCTTTAATTTTAAACGGTAAAGGCTTCCCATTAGAAGAATAAATGAAGGAGATACAGCTCGAAATCCAATTTGAAAGGGTCACTATGGAGACTGGGAGACCTAATCTGGAGTCGGAGAATGATACAAACAACTGGTCTGACTTCCTGAGTTCCTTAGTTCTGTGCAGACAGAATCGTAACTGTCTGTGAACATCCAACTGATGAAATCTGTATTCTGCTGCGTTGGAATGGTTAGGGAAAAAGACCGGCAGCTCTACAAGTCTGGTTCAGACTATTAAGAGAGCATACTTTAGGGATAAAAGATGGATTTGTGCGAAGAGAGACCATCTTTGTGGAAAATCAAACAAGGGGGCTTGATAGACAGTGCTCGTAATTTTGATACTCGTCTTGCAGATGTGATGGCTACTAGGAACAAAGTCTTCCAAGACAGAAACTTCAACGGGCACGAATGAGCAGGTTCAAAGGGTGGATAAGTTATTTTGGACAGGACGAAGTTTGGATTCCAAGAAGCTAACGGTTCCTGAAAGGGAGGTCTCAGCAATGTAGCACCTTTAAGGAATGTTTTACACAATCTGTGTGACATCAGGTTAGACTCATGTTGACCCAAATGAAAATTAGATATCGCTGCCAACTGAACCCTAATTGTGGCAGCAGCAGACCACTGGTGAAATAGTTCAGACAAAAATTCTAAAACCACTGGAATGGATGCAGTGTAAGGGTCAAAATTCCTTTCTTCAGCCCAGACAGAAAACCTTCCCCATTTGCTGTTGTATAACTTTCTATTGGAGGGTTTATGTGAAGAACTGAGAATGTGGGTCACAGCGGGAGAAAAATCAGGAAGCTCGACTAGGGATGGAATTGGAGCAGCCATGCTGTCAAGTTGAGGGTGCGGAGGCTGGAGTGAAGAGAACCTGACGTGTGTCAAGAGATCTGGCACTGGGTCCAGAGTCCATGGATTGTCTAGTAGATAAAGCCCGAGAAAGGGGAACCAAATCTGATGAGGCCAGTAAGAAGTGATAAGGATCAATCTGCTTCTCAACAGTTTCGCTTTCTGAATCACCTTGGATACGAGAGGAAAGGGGGGAAAAGCATAAAGGAGACCCAGAAGCCAATCGTGAACAAGTGAATCTCTTGGTGACTCCCCCAGGGGGGGGGGGGGGGTAAGGGAAAAGTAGTTGCTGCATTTGGAGTTGACTGGACTGGCGAAAAGATTGCAGCAAGGCTGTCCCCATTTGCGGAAGATCTGTTCCGCAATTTCCTGCTTCAGAGACCACTTGTGAAGCATCAAGATTGCCAGGCTGAGTTTGCTGGCTATCATGCTGGTTGTCCCTGGGATGTGCGTTGCCTCTAGAAAGCACTGAGAAGATATCGCCCACTTCCAAACACGAATCGCCTCCCAACAAACGAGGTAAGATCTGGTTCCGCCCTGCTTATTGGGATACCATACAACGGACATGTCTGATTGGATTGCTATCGTCCCAAGAGGAAGAAGGTTGTAAAGTGCTTGCATCGCTAGAAGCACCACCCTCATCTCTAGGACATTGATATGTAAGTGTGCCTCGTGATCTTGCCATCTGCCTTGGGCAGTCCTGCCTAGATAATGTCCCCACCCTGTGAGGCATTCGTGGTAACAGTTGCAATGGGTTGGCGAGGAAGGAATGGAGTGCCTGTCATTAGTTGGTCGGGTTGGATCCACCAACGGAGGTCCATTTTGCAAGATTCTGTTAAAAGGATGTGGTGGGATAGCGGCAGTTGTTGAAAGGACCACTGGGACGATAGAAGCCACTGAAGAATTCGCATATGTAATCTGGCAAGAGGGACTAGCATTATGGTGGAGGCCATGGTCCCTAAGAGTTTCAGCACTGCCTTTGCCTTGACTTTTTGAAGGGGAAGTAGATGAAGAACTTGTTATATGAGGTTCTGTGCTCTTTCTGCAGGAAGATGAGCTAACATGACAACTGTGTCTATTTCTGCACCTATAAAAGTTACAAATTGAGAAGGCGATAAAGCAGACTTTTCCCAATTTATAGTAATCCCCAACTAGGCACAAAGTTGGATAGTGGAATCTCTGGTTTGAAGGAGTAGATGCGTGGTGGGGGCAGTCAGGAGCCAGTCGTCCAGGTACGGAAACACTTGGAATCCTAGACGTCTCAGGTGAGCTGTCACTACTGCCATACATTTGGTGAACACCCTGGGGCTGTAGTGAGACCAAAGGGCAGAGCACGAAATTGGTAGTGACTGGCTTCCCAGCCGGAAGCGTAAGTGGCTCCTCGACACTCTGCCCATTTTTATATCATAGTACGCATCTTGGAGGTCTATTGAGCACATCCAAGTGGCTTTCCCTAACAGAGGGAGTATAGACTGCAGTGACACCATCCGGAACTTGTCCTTCTATATGGATTTGTTTAGTTTGCTGAGGTCCAAGATAGGCCTCCAGTCCCCTGCACGTTTTGGCACTAAAAAGAATCTGGAGTAAGTTCCGAATCTTACCTGGTCTGCAGGGATGGTTTGGATGACTCTGTTTGGGAGCAATTTGTTCACTTCTACAGTTGCTTGATCCTTGTGATTGGGTGGAACATCTGGGATCCTCTTGGGAACGTGAGGTGGATGAGAAAACTGTATGGAATAATCTCTGGTGATAATTTTTTGCACCAATTTGTCTCGGGTGATGCTTAGCCAGGCTTCTGGATACAAAGAAATGCGACCCCAGACAGGCTCCGGAGAAGCACAACCGGGCCCTACATCAGGAGCCCTGATAGGGATGGCCTCTTAACAAATCATGGCCTCCCTGGTTTTGTGGTCTGCCCCTGCCTCTAGGGCAGTGTCTGCCATTCGCTCCTCCTCTGAAGGAGGAGTCACCTTGCATATCCGGGAAAAACCTCTGGGACTTCTTGAGCCACATCTTACCACCTCTCTAACCATTGGGGTATGGTCTAGAGGGGATGGTAAAATGTACTCCCACGGCAGACAGTGTTTTCCCTTCTTGCTCGCACCTGGTGAGTGTGTCTTATCTTCGGTTCAAACAATGAAGAACCATCAAAGGGGGTGTTGGTAAAGGTAGACTTGAACGGCTCCGCAAAATTACACAAGCGCATCCAGGAGTGCCCCCTAAGGGAAACTCCTGAGCCCACTTGTCCTACTCGCTCCATCGGCTGCATAAGAAATCAGCCTCACGGAGGAGTTAACAATGGAATTCAAGGTGGACAACTGAGCAGACACCTTATCAGGGACTCCTTCAGTAACTGTACCTTGTAGAGCATCTCCCAACTCCTTAAGGAGATCCTTCTGAAGCCTTGTAAAATGTGTTAGATAGTTCAGCGATCCAAGTGTGATGCTGCTGATGAAAATATATGCTTCCCATATCTATTCATCATTCGAGACTCCTTGTTCGATGGACGGACAGAAGAAGTCTCCGCTAGTTCCTTCTCAGTGGCGGTCGCCACTACCATGGCATCTACAGGCATACCCTTGGATAAAAATTCCTTTTCTTTGGGCGCAGACAAAAATTTATTGGGTCTCCTGGGAACCTGTTCCATGGCATAAGGAGTCTACCACACCTTCCGACTAACAAGGTCTAACAGTTCATCAAAAGGTGGAGACACCCAAGAGGTTGAAGTTTGAGACCCGAAAGCCTTCAGGTACACCCACTCTTCATCAGAAGGGGTAACAGTGGGCTAGCCGCCCCTCTGCTTAAGGATCTCCAAGATGTCTACAAAGGAGACATCATCAGAGGACGACTTAGGGGACCCTAATATAGATCTAATTTTATTTAGACCTTTAATAAGCTGGACATTTATTTAGACATTTATTTAGATGACTGTAGTATACCAATTATGAATTTGTTATATTGTGTCCATTTATTAACAATTAGTTTAACATATTGAGAATATTATATTACATTATATTATGTTATCAAATCATTGAATACTTCTATATAATATACACATATACATATGGGGTTGTGAAGTAGGAGTTCTTATTGTATATTTAACATCAACATTATATTCAGATCAAATAGTCATATACATTATATTCATATTCATATTTATTTACATATATATGTTTTTAGGTTTATGTTCGTTAATAAGGTTAGGATGGAAATTTTCTTTTGGTTTTGAGTAATTTCTTGTTTATTATACATTTTTTATTAATGTATTTATTAATGTATTTATACATATATTTTTACATTTACAAGTGATTTTGGTTGTTGCAAAGTAACCTTTAAGGGCATTTCATCAATTAAGAATCTTTAATTGGTTAATTGGTTTTAAAGAATGTATATAAGAGTATGCTGGGTGTAACTTAATTGTAAGACTCTGATGATACCAGGTTTTCTGGTGAAAGCGCTCAGTCATTGAATTGTGGATTTGTGGATTAAACTGCTTCCTACAACTGCTCGTGGTCTTAGCCTTATTGTCACTTTTATCCTGTGGTAGACCTGTTTGTGCTTTCAATTGTCGTGGATTCCTGTTTTGGGGTCCTTTCTACCTTTTGTTCATTGTTCGGTTAACCCAGGATTTGAGGTACTAGGCAGGACAAGTCATGAATATGGAGGCATTACTCAAAGAACTTACTACCGTGTTGGGTAAACTGGTTCGATTATATGAGGAGGAGAAGGCTAAGGATGATGCGACTCCTATCAATAGCCCTACGGAGACGCAGGTAGAGCTGTATACCTTGCACTCACCCAGTGATATTACACCGGGACAGAGGGCAAACCCTACAGCAACTTATAGTGGAATCGCTGGGCGAAATTCAACTGGAGCCAGTATTTCCAACAATGCGGTGCCGCAAACATCGGGCACTATGGACTACAACACCCAGCAACGAAATATCATCGCCTGGTTAGAAACACCTACGTTAGATGCAAATTGCGGTTTGAATGCGAGGGAACATGAGGGTCAAACTAACCAGCAGCCTCTAACGTTACGTGAACAGATTTTCAAGTACGAGAAGGTTTGCACAAAGTTCCGTGCAGTACAATTAGACAGTTTATTTCTTACTAAATCCAGGGAATTGGGGCAGATACCGATGGGTTTACGTATTTGGAAACTACCCACGGGAATCGATGCCGATTCTAAAGCTTATGAGGAATTGATCGAGTTATATCAAAGGGCAGGTATGGACTTGCTTGATATTATTTTAAGGCACAATGAAATTAAACTTAAACAGCTACGTGAAGAAATAGTTAGTTTGGACACTAATATTACTCAAGATTTATTATTTTTCCAGCACAAAAATCATTATGAGAGGGTTATAAAGAATGTTGACAATTTTGTTCATAAGAACAAGGCCATCAAAAACAGAAAGTTAAATAGGGATTGTATTGCATATAAAACAGAAACTGCATACCCACCGGGACGCAAGTTAGTCAAACATCATCAGGAAACACCTATTAGGTTTGACTTTAGTAATCACAATGAAGAATGTTCTAATGAAAGTCAGGGTGAAGACAATTTTTTGGGCGAGCCGGAATTACCACAGAGGTCCGAGAGACTTTTAAACAAGGGGCGAGACCGAGGTCAATTCCAACAATCAAGTCCAGGAAGGAGGGGAATGAATTTCCATTGACTCCTTCCACCTCTGACTTTGTAGTTAATTTCTCTTTATGTGATGATATTAGTGTTTTATTTACATCTTTTTCATCTATTGGTCCCTGCTCTCAGAATTGTAAAGGCAATGGGGGGGATAGTGAAGGGCCTTGTATTACAACTGCATGTAAATGTAAATCTACTAGTTTGAGCACCAATACAAATGTTGAACTTGGCAACAACTGTTTTATTTCAATTGATGATGATAATGTTGACTATTCTGATGGTGTCCAAGTAGGGTTGATTTTATATGACAACAACACTGTGAAAACATGCCAACAAGGTATGAACAGTAGTGGCAAGCAATGTGAGTCTAAATATGAGGTTATTATGAGGGAAGAATGTGAATTTGGTGATACCTCAACATTTTCACCACTTTGGTTAGATGCTTTAGTGAATGAAGGGAGGGGCGATACCCCTATTAGTAGTGAAGATGGTTCTTTAAATGAAGTAATATCTGAGAATTTGGGATTTCATTTGAACAATGATGGTGTAGAGGCACAATGTGTCAGTATTATGTCTCCCATTTCAAGTGATGGAATGAAACACAGTATTCAAAAGGAAATGGGGTACATTATATACAATTATACTGACTTAGTTATCAATGAATCCCATTTTAAATTATTTAGCAAAGGGGAAAAGTTTGTACCGAGTTTTGGATTGGATGTAACACAGCTATTAAAAAGTTTCAAGCTATTTATAAGGGAAATTAACTTGAAACTTTATTCTCACACGTCAGGTACTGATAGTAACATTCAAAACAGGGCGCCTCAATTTAACTTACTTCGGAGGAAAAGCACCTTCATGCCACCTACTAATAAAGAGATTAGCATTTTTGAAAGAATGGTTGAATATGAATTGAGGAGATTATGCTTGCAAAGGGCCACTTATGTTGATAATTTGACTAACAATGAAAGGGCCGTACTTAAAGAACTGACATCGACAGGCCAATACAGATGCATGAGGCCAGACAAGGGTGGAGGGATGGTTATCATGCACAATATAGATTATGTTGGTCAGATGATGACAATTTTGAATGACGACAACACCTATGCTAGAGTATCGATTCATGAGATCAATTCGGCATATCAGAGAATTGATTTATATTTATTAGATGCTTTATACCAAGGAGTCATTAATGAGGCAGATTTTCATTTTTTAGTAGTGAAGTTTCCAAACATGCCAAAATTTTTTGGCATACCTAAGGTCCATAAGGGAACCGACTTTCTTCAGTTTCGTCCCATCATTTCAGCAAAGGGTTCCAAGACTGAGCCCTTGGCTGCATTTGTTGATTTTTATTGTAAAAAAGCCTTAATGGATGCTGAACACATACTGAAGGATTCATGGCATTGTTTAGAAAGACTAAATTCAATCGATTTTTCAAAACTGGGCAATTTTGGCTTTCTAACAATTGATGTTGTTAATCTATTCTCTGTCATCCCCCACTTAGAGGGTCTAGAGTTATTTTACGACAGTTTACATTCCAGTAGGAGATTTGATACTGGAAAATTGGAAATTTGTCATGGGCTTATGGAACTGATACTTAATAACAATTTCTTCATATTTGTAGGAGAAAGGTACAAGCAGACAACCGGGGTAGCAATGGGCGCCAAGTGTGCCCCGGTCTATGCTAATTTGGTTCTTTTAGCATGGGAAAAAGAGCATATTCTTAACTCTAGGTTTGATAAAAACATACTGTTGTACAATAGATTTCTTGATGACCTACTCATTCTATGGAAGGGTGACGAGGATAGTGTCAGGGAATTCAAAGACTATTTAAACAACTGTTCTGGATTTCTAAAATTTACATACAATTGGAGTTGTGATTATGCCAACTTTTTGGACATCAAGATTTCTAAGAATGAAATAGGGTTTGTAAGCAATATTTATAGAAAACCTAGCTATGCCAATTCTATGTTACACTATACCAGTTGTCATCCTATACACCAAAGGAGAGGTTTGGTCAAAGGCCAAATGGTTCGTCTCTCTAGGTTAATTAGTGATGATGAGGAGTTTAAAAAAGAGATCTATATACTCATTGGATTATTTCTGGAGAAGGGCTATCCGTTAACACTTTTAATTAAAATCAAAAAAGAAGTGTATAAGAAGAGGAAAAGTAAATATTTCCCAATTTTGAAAATAGGGGTTATAGATTCAGTTTCGGTTGGATCCAACAGTGAAGACAACAATGTGGGTATGGACAAAAGGCGGCCTAAATTTATTTTGAAATATAATGACAGCTCTTTGGAAATTTGTACAAATTTAAAAATGCTATGGGATTATTTTCTAAGTGAAAGTTTAAAATCAATCCTGGGTGATGCTCCTGTAATAGTTTTCAGCAGGGGAAATAACTTGAAAGACATTCTAGAAAGGAAAAATGACACTTTTGTGAGATCACAAATGAACAGATGTGGTTGTTGTAAATGGTGTAGATACATAGCAGTAGGTTCTAATCTTACAGTAGCAGGTTTTGGCCGTACAATTGCATGTCCTGGACGTTGTAATTGTGTCACCAACCATTGTGTATACGCTGCATCGTGCATGACATGCGATGCCTTTTATGTGGGTAAGACCACAAGATGTTTAAAAGAGAGAATTAGGGAACATTGTGGTTCCATTAGAAGAAAGGATGACCACAATGCCCTTTATCTACATACTAGAACTTGTCATGAATTTAAAAAATTTTTGTTTTTTGTAGTTGATAGAATTAATCCTAATACTTATGGTGATGTTGACAATCTTGTAGCCCTTCGAGAGATGGAATGGCAGAGTAGGTTAAATGCTACTAAATACCCGGGGATTAATGAAAGTATTTCTTTAAAACCCTTGCTAAAATATACATCTAATTTTATTTAGACCTTTAATAAGCTGGACATTTATTTAGACATTTATTTAGATGGCTGTAGTATACCAATTATGAATTTGTTATATTGTGTCCATTTATTAACAATTAGTTTAACATATTGAGAATATTATATTACATTATATTATGTTATCAAATCATTGAATACTTCTATATAATATACACATATACATATGGGGTTGTGAAGTAGGAGTTCTTATTGTATATTTAACATCAACATTATATTCAGATCAAATAGTCATATACATTATATTCATATTCATATTTATTTACATATATATGTTTTAGGTTTATGTTAGTTAATAAGGTTAGGATGGAAATTTTCTTTTGGTTTTGAGTAATTTCTTGTTTATTATACATTTTTTATTAATGTATTTATTAATGTATTTATACATATATTTTTACATTTACAAGTGATTTTGGTTGTTGCAAAGTAACCTTTAAGGGCATTTCATCAATTAAGAATCTTTAATTGGTTAATTGGTTTTAAAGAATGTATATAAGAGTATGCTGGGTGTAACTTAATTGTAAGACTCTGATGATACCAGGTTTTCTGGTGAAAGCGCTCAGTCATTGAATTGTGGATTTGTGGATTAAATTGCTTCCTACAACTGCTCGTGGTTTTAGCCTTATTGTCACTTTTATCCTGTGGTAGACCTGTTTGTGCTTTCAATTGTCGTGGATTCCTGTTTTGGGGTCCTTTCTACCTTTTGACTTAGGGGACCCTTCTGACTCCTCGAGGTCAGTGTCAGTGGTAAGGGACTCATCCTGGGATTCTACATGCTTCCTCTTGCATGTCCTCTTCCGAGGGGACTCCTCAGAAGGATATGCTGGGGAGGTCTCGGTAGAGTGGGGGGCCACCAAACAGGGGCTCCTGAGGCTGCGGGTCTCTGCTGTCGAGAGAGAGAGAGTAGGGGCTGAGACAGAGGTTGGTGCCTGACAGGGAAGAGTGTCGGTACCCTTGAGAGGAGCTGATGAACGGGAGAGCACGCATCTCAAAAGCCAACCTCTCCGGCCCCGAAGGCCTCCTCTGCTCAGAGACAGAGGAAGCTAACTGCTCCAGAGCAATCGGCTTCGTGATAGATATAGGATCCAAGTTCAAATTAGCTGATGCACTGAGAGGGAGACTCGGAACCGAAGAGGTTCAGACCCAAGTAACACTGTTAGGGCCGACTGGTGAACTTCGGCTCCTAGGCACCACTGATGGCACTGAAGGTGTAGGAGCAGAGCTCGGCTCCGAGACAGCCTTGAGGGGAGCTGGAATTGATGGTTCCACAACCAGTGGTACCAAACACTCTGGCTCCGAAAGTCCGGCCTGGCACAGAGGAGGAACCACAACAGGGAGAATGGACAGGTTACTCAGGAACTGACTGGGTTGGAGCCAACAGCATTTCTGGCAAGGCAGACTTAAAAGGTCTAAGCACTACTCTCTCCACATCTTCCTCTGATAGGCTCCTGGAAGATCTGGAAGACAGAGTGGGTAATCTGGACATTTGCAAGATTGGTGACCTTAAGGTTGGGGAGACCGTCTCCGATGTAGTCTCTCAGTAGTCGGCTCTGAAATGCATGGGGCCGAAACTGAAGTCTCAGTGTCAACAGCCTCGATCGGCTCAGAGGTCAGTAGAGCCAAGGAGGTAGAAGTCTTATCTGGCTTAGGACTCTTAGGAGGCAGTTCCAAAGCACCGGCCGATGCCGGGGAATGCCTCTTGGTAGACTTCATCTTCTCTTTTTTGGAGGAATGAGATATAGAGGAAGATGAAGAACTGGCCAAATCTTCCTCAAAAGAAAGCTTGAGGAGACCTTTCAAAATTAGCTTGTTCTTCCACTCCTGAAGACCTCTGGAGCTGAAGGAATGGCAAAACAGACAGTTTCCTGCAGATGAATGGCTCCGCTATGGCCATCCGTAATTGACATCTTCTGGGACCACTTTACACATTTTTTAAAACCCGAAGGTTTATGGCCTTTTGCCTCTTTAGACATAACTGGTGAAGCAGAAACACACAAGCACAACGAGGACTAGGGTCCTCTAATTTAATTGGACCTAGGTAGAAAATATAAGGTCAGAAAACTAACAGCTAGACTACACACACACAAAATTAAAGAACTGACTATTGAAACTGTCTCAAAAGAATCTATGCTCAAACACAGAGTCAGAGAGGCAGAAAGGGTCGGAAATATCAAGGACCCTGCACACAAACTGAAACGCTAAATATCTAAGTAACTAAGTACTTAAATTGCAAATTCTCTAATAGTACAAAACAATGCACACTGAAATCAGCAAAAGAAGTGCAAGTGCACAGGTTAACCCGAAACACTATTAACTAAGTAAGAAACTCTCTAAGAAAAAGAACACTGCACACAAAAAATAGCAAAATAAGCACAAACTCGCTGTTAATTAGAAGAGACTGGCACACAGGATACCAAACGAGAACAACAAGGCCAACGGCCAACAAGTTCTCAACAATTAAGTAAATTAAAGTGAGGAAACACTTCAACACGACTGGAAAACTACTCTAACTCTAATACACTCTGTCTATAACCATATAAATCCTAAAGTAAAACAAATGTTAAACATAGCCACGGCCAAGCAAGAAGTACATCTGAACTCATAGACGCAGCAAATGAGATCTGGGGATTGTACTGGTACACTATGGGATACATACCTAGCCACGAGCCACCTAAAAGACTTTGAGCTTTGCAATAGGCCGAGTCGGAGCCGAGGATCGGCTCCGAACCCATATGTAAAAATTAAGGAGAGATAGGACTACAGAACATCTACAATTTCACAACACAGATAAGCTACAAACTGTAGAAAATACGTCACAAACCCTTATAAAGCTGGACCATAATCATCAGCATCACTGTGTTACCTTGGAGAAAACTAAGCAGATTCCAGTGGAAGCTAAGACTACTTTCTTACTCTGTAACCTCATCTGAATGACAGGTATGCTCCTTTACTCAACAATGAGCTCTATAAAAAATTCCACTTACATTTTGAGAAGCCATCTCGGGTTCCAATTGCAAAGACCTCCACATTTACCTTAGATACCCCAATGAAAGCATTTAGTAAGGTTGTTCCAAGCATTGGGAATGCTTTACTACAAAATATGCAAAATAAAGGTGGTCTTCCAGCATGCTGCAAACTGCTAACTTCTCACCTTACAGTCAAGATACAACTGCAGCAGTCCTAGCCATCCAGTGAAACCACATCTGCAAATACTATGCTCTATATGTACTTACCCTTCCAGGACTCATGAACTCACTCCACAACTGCTGATATAATTTTGAAAAATCTATAAATATGTGTTTTATTAGGACATATAATGGGAGAAAACTGTAATCATAATCATCATCATTACATAGGCTCATAGGCAGATACTAGGCTATCTGCCCGACAGCATTTATAAGCCTAGCCCAGAGTGCGTCGGCTTTCGCCACCCCACTGATTAATTAACTGATTCCCTGTCAAGCAGAGCCAATGAAGTGATCCCAGGGGTGTATTTTCTGTTACCCATCCACTCATCAAGGTTTCTCTTGAAGAGTGTTAGTAAGGGGCTCTGCCTAATGTGGTATGGAATTGTGTTCCAAAGCATGGGGAGTCTGTGACAGGAATCTATCCCTCCAGCATGTTCTATTTATTGTTGTAGCGAGGTTTAGCTCACTAAAGCGCATGGCTCGCAGTGACTTGGATTTCTTTAGGTGGAGCATGCCTATCAATTCTGAGTTGGACATGGCTTTGTAAGTCAGGCAGAGATCACCTCTGAGTAAGCGATATGCCACTGAATACAGCTGGAGTTTTTTCAGTCGGGCTGCATAGGACATATGTTTGAGGCCAGTAATCCTCTTGGTGAGGTACTTTTGTGGTCTTTCCAGCTGTTGGAAGTGTCTTGTGAGGTACATCCCAAATGGGGCATTGTAGTCTATGATGGGTCTAATGAGTGACGAGCAGAGGAGTACTATAACCTCTATTTCTAGATGCGAACCCTTTAGTAAATGATTGTCAAAGGAGAGATTACTATCTACCTGGGTCCTCAGATCTCTTATTACCTCTTCTGTATTAAGGGGGCTGCCACCTATGTGGTAATTCGTGGGTGTTTTGTTTTTCCCAAACGGGATGATTATGCATTTTTTGGCATTTAGATTGAGGCCATGACTTTGACATCAGGTGTCCGTCTTAGTAAGGCCCTTTTGGAGGATGTCCGTGTCAGCCGGGGAGTCAATTATGGCTCCCAGTTTGCAGTCATCGGTGAACCTGGTTAGCCATAGTCCTCCTGTGTTTGCCTGTACTTCTGAGAAGTATATGCCGAACAGTAGGAATCACAGGACCGAGCCTTGCGGGACACCACTTGTGACTGATTTAGAGTCGGATCTGGACATATTCTTATCATGTGAGTTCTGTCTGTAAGCCAGCTGGCAACCCATCTCGTGACGTAGGGGTTTATGTTCAGGCTGGTGAGTTTTTCTGTAATACCAGAGTGGGGAATGGTGACGAAAGCCTTGGCGAGGTCAAGGTAGGCGGAGTGAACCACCTTTCCCTCGTCTATGGCCTTGGTGACTGTCTCGAAGAAGTCAACCAGGTTTAGTAGGCATGATCTGCCCTTAATAAAGCTGAACTGGGTTGGGTCAAGTGTTTGGAGGTTCCCAATCTCTTTGATAATGAGTTCCATGATGATGCGCTCCATAGCCTTGCAGACGAGGCTAGTCAGGCTTATGGGGCGATAGTTACCAGGGTCAGTTGTGGCTCCTCTTTTGTGGAGAGGAATAACTGTTGCTGTGTGCCATACTATGGGCACTTAGCCTGTGGAGAGGCTGAGGCTGAACAACGTGTTTAGGTGGGGGATTAGTTCGTTCTGTAGTTCATGCAAGATGCAGCCTGGAACAACATCTGGTCCCACTGACGCTGTGTTTTTGGCTTTTGAAAGAGCTGTTTTCATCAGTGCATCTGTAATATTTGGGACACTTCGCTTTCCCAGTATTGTTGTGGAACCTTTTGGAGGTGAGAGGGGGGTGAAGTTTGCACTGAATAAATCTGCCGGTATGTTGGCAATATCAGTAAGTTCAGTATATTTTGTGCTATTTTGCACTCGTTCACTGAATATCGGCGAATTCCCACTTAGATTCTTAACATAGTTAGAAAAGGCTTTGTGGTCATCTTTTTAATCCTTGGCTATTTTTCTTTCGAAGTTAGCCATGGATGATATCATGAGGTACCTTAATTTCTTACTGATACTGATCAGGGATGTCTTTCCTTCTTGGGATTAGCTTTTTTTCTGAACTAGTTTCCTCCTCCTATTGTACAGCCTGTTTATGGCAGGCGTCCACCAAACTTGTTTCCTTCTCTTAGAGGAGTGACTCTTAGTTTTGCTAGGGATAGCACGATCCATGCATCCTTGTAGGTGCTCAGAGTGCATTTGTAAAGGTTTCTGCATCTTGAGCAGTGCTATCCTTTAGCGTGCGGGCTGTGAAACTTACCAACTCTGTCTTAAGTAAGGTGAAGTTTGCTTTAGAAAAGATTTTTACTGTGGTTTCCTTCAATGGGGTGGTGGTGGGGTGTGGACATCCCAGAGTGATTAGTTTATGGTCTGATCTAACCAGTGATGGGTTGACCTCCAGTGCGGAACCCCTGTCGCCCATGTTGGTGATGACCAGGTCCAATTGTTTTCACCTCTGGTAGGGGAGTCTACCAGCTTATCCATGGTGTTTGAGTTGATGAATTCCAGGAAGCGCTGGGCCTGGAAGTCTGTACTTGAGTAGTTTTCCCAGTGAAAGGTAGGGTAAATAAAATTGCCCAATATCAGGGTGTTTGGCAGGACCATAATGTTTTCCAGCGTCTCCAGAAAGGTGGAGTGGTGGTCCTGGGTCATGGAGGGAGATCTGTAGCAGGCCACAATTTGCATTCCAGATTTACCCGGTGTTAGTTGCACATGGATGATCTCAGAGGTGGTATGCTGCGCCACTAACCTGGAGGTGTAGGTATCCTTGATGAATTTGGATACACCACCTCCTTTTGTGTTTCAGTCCATGTTCTGTGGCCGAAATGTGTCGTATGAGTTGTAGCCCAGTAGTGCTGGGGTGCTCTCTGGATCCTTGAACCAGGTTTCAGTTATTGCACAGATGTAGACATTCTCTATACTGAGGAGTGCTTCGACTGCGTGCATTTTGAGATTTAAACTACTGGCATTGAGTAGCATAATTTTTGTTAATTGTGCTGTTACGGAGGTGGGTTTGACTTTTGCCTAAAAAAGGCACTATGAGGGCACAGCAAGAGCCTTGACCAGTATTCGAAAGGCTAGGGGTGACAGGAGCAAGCAGTCTTTTGCGAAGCAACGCGGTTTGTCGAGCATGTCGTCCCAGGCTGACGGACACTGGATCCCCTTTGAATGACACCAGAAGCTTAGCCAATTGTTGAAATTGATCATTTTTTCTTTATATTGAGGTATCATTCTTGGTGAGGGCAGAATGCTACTAAGAGTCAGGGTCATACCAGCCTGGGCTACATGATCAGACAGCTCTTCTATATCCCTTTTCATGTAGTCCAGGGAGGTACGTCTCTGTCATTGTTCATGTTGGTGTGAATGACCTGAGTCATATTTGTACTTGTTCTGGAGTGACCTGAGTGCTTGTGTTATGTGACGGATTCTGGCTCCTGACAGGAAGCTAACAGCAACCTTCTGCTTGTCCAGCCTAGCGAGTGGGACGTCAGTCCATTCTTTTTTTCCTCCACTTCAAAGTATACAGTTCAAATTTATTAAGCCATTTATACTGGTTTAAGGTACTTTTTTTGTAAGAAAGTCCTTCTACATTACCCAGCTTATAAACAAAAGTATTGTGTACAGATCGACAGATATCATTGTACCCTTGACTTGGCCGTCATTAGGCCAGTCACTTAATACAATGCCCCTTTGGCATGCATCTGTTCAGCAGCATATAACTGGAATGCCCACAGAGATACCTTACCAAAAGGTTACAAGGCCTAAACAACATGGTCTACATGGACCGACACAAAGTTCCGTCACTATACTTGGTAACCTACAGACTGCTATGAGATTAACTTTGTCAGGGATACAAGGCATCCTCCGAACGATTTACTGCATGTTAACAAGTCAAATGGCATGAGAAGTACGCAGTCTATGGATCTAAACTTCTTCTGCAACATTAACAGAACAGTTTGGAGGGAAAACTATATCCTGCAAAGGATATTGTTGCTATGGAACAGACTTCCCATCCACATAAAACAAAGTTCATCTTTGTTCACATTAAAATGAAACTTAAAACTATACATGGGAAAAAACAAATCTACCACAGGACTGCCCCCTGTACTACTTCTAATGCTTTATCCCATGCATGGGTCCCTCAAATTATCTATGGTATGATCCCAGTTATGCTTATTACGAGTAACATACAATTAGCAAACA